>NW_023046468.1:0-53393 GCF_011762505.2 Arvicanthis niloticus
CAGAGTGTCACACAATTCAAGTGCTTTCTGTACCAGGGAAGCATTCGCACTAAGGTTCTGTGTTCATGGTTCACAGCGTTGCAGATCATTTCCACTAAAAAACTCGATGCTTTCTCCGAGCTGTTACTCTCTCGACACTTCTGACATCAAAAATGTGGGGGTTTTCCTACCACAGTTGTCAACATGGGACTTCTGACACTTACCACCAGGGGTTAGCAGGACGAGCGCGTGGATTGACTTCACAGTCTGGAAGACTGCCCCATTTTGTAGACTAAATACAAGCCAACTGTTACCAGCTCATTATAAAGGAAAAGAGGGGACATAAATGAAGATCAGAGGGCAGAAGCTTCTATCCCACTGGGGCATGTGTTCATCATCTTGGTACAAAATTGATGTTCACCAATCATACCCTCCCTGTAACTCTTCATTTAGAGGGTCTTACTTAGGTTCCAGATGGTAGGCATGTGTGAGGAGACCACTGGTTATTGTCAGATAACCCAATCTCTACTCTCTATTTTCTCCAGAGGTCTAAGTGTAGCACACAGGTCCCTCCACTCTAGTCACATGGTTGGTTTCTATGGCTACCAACCCCTACCTCAGGGCTATCTAGGGGCCCTGTGACGTCACTTCAGGAAGATGAAAAGTTTTCCTATGAATACAGGGCTATACTGCTATCAATTTGGGGGTTCAGGAACTTCCAAGAGATCCAGATGTTCTATGCTGGAGCTGAGGAGGAAGACCAAGCAGAGATTTCTCACCCCATCATAATGCCACACAGGCTCACATGTACCCTCATTCCTGTGCATCCCTCTCTGAGCCAGATACTGCACTCCCACTGAGCAAATCTGCCTCCCAAAATGGCCTTTGGGGCTTCACTCCAGGTTAAACTGGATGTGGACCTGAAGGCCTTTCTCCTTTCTCAAGGAAGATGAGATGCACTTGAAGCCAGGTTCTTCCCCAAAGCCACCCTCCCCATGACCTCAAGCTCTCCAGGAGTGGGCAGCTGGGTTTCTTAGGCAACTAAGACAAGTCATTGGCATCTGTCTCACTCTTCCCCCACAACAGTGGCGTCCAGTTAAAAAGGCAATGGTGGTGAACTGGGTGGAGTGCTCCTTGCCTAGAAAAGCCCATCCCAGCGGTCCCATGGAGCATCCTAATTTGGCACAACCCTCTCTGTGTAGTGGAGAGGAGTATCAGGATCCAGCAACTTTAAAACAAGGAGGAGGGAGGAGCTCCCGAGGGCCCGCCCCTAGCTGAAGGATTGATGGGCGGGGCTTTCTGTTCGGGCTCCTTGCTCTGCGCCAGAAGAAGCGATCTTCTTTAATGTCCCTGGTCTTGTCAACAACGAGAACTGCTTTGTCACACTGGTTATGTCCACAACTCGGTTTCATGTGTCTGGCCTTGCCGACCTCCTTTTTGTTCTGCTTTTTACATTTTGTACTGAAAAAAAAAAAAAAAAAAATGGATGTGAATCTGTGTGGGCCAGGAGCAGAATGTTAGTTACTGCTTGACTCTAAGGTGTCTTGTTGACTCATATTTTGGACACTCAGTCTCCAACGGTTAGGTACTATTTCAAGAAGTTGTGGAGCACTCGGGTTGTGGGAGTCCACGCAGTGGAAATCACTAGAGGTCGTCTTTGAAAGCTGTAGTCTGGGCCTGTTACCAGTCCTGCTTTCTGCTTATTGATCTGCCAAGGAATGAGGAGCCTCCACCACCCACTTCTGCCGCCATAGATTCCACAAACGACACCCTGCTGAGTGAAAATGAGGACACGAGATCGCTCCTAGGTATGGTTAAGGAGAGGATGTTATTGTAGATGTGAGGGAGAAAACAGCCAGAGGCATCTGGAAGGGTCTTAGAGTGAACCAGGTCACTCTAAGGAATGGGGGAGGGGGAGGGGAGAGATAAAGAGAAGAGGGGCCAGCAAGTGGACCAAGAATGGAGCCTGGGAAACAAGTGGACCAATATCGAGCCAAGAGAGCAAGAGAGCTCCTGGGACCCAAAGCAGCACATAGCCAAATGGCTGAGTTCTACAGAAATCAGAAACTGGAGGAAGGACTCAAAACCCAGCCCCTAGGCAAGAGAGATTTAGGGAGGGCATGGGGTGAGGAGCACTGGGGAGAGCCACATGCTGAGTGAGACTCATCCCAGGGGTTTGAGACCTGTCACCTGCCTTGGATACCACCCTGCTACCAGAGATACCATCCTACCACCACAGACACCACTACCCTGTCACCACAGACACCACCCTGTCACTATAGATATCACCTTCCCATCATAGATTCCATTCCTCTCACCATAGCCACCACCATACCTTCCCTAGCACAGCTGAAACCTCCCTGAAACTATAAACCAAAGTACCTAGATCCTGTCAGGTCTTTTCACAGGAACAAGGAAAAGTGACTGATATAAACCCCACTGTACTGGATGGTTTTGTGTGTCAATTTAACACAAGCTGGAGTTATCACAGAGAAAGCAGCCTCCCTTGAGGAAATGCCTCCGTGAGATCCAGCTGTAAAGCATTTTCTCAATTAGTAATCAAAGGGGGGAGGCCTATTGTGGCTGGTGCCAGCCCTGGGTTGGTGGTCCTGGGTTCTGTAAGAAGGCAAGCTGAACAAGCCAGGGGAAACAAGCCAGTAAGCAGCACCCTCCAAGGCCTCTACAGCAACTCCTGCCTCCAAGCTCCTGTCCTGTGTAAGTTCTAGTCCTGACTTCCTTTGGTGATGAACAGCAATGTGGAAGTGTGAGCTGAATAAACCCTTTCCTCCCCGACTTGCTTCTTGGTCATGATGTTTTGTGCAGCAATAGAACCCCTGACTAAGGCACCCACCTTGTTATTCTCAGCTAGCCCCTCTAGAACCACAAAGCCAAATAAGCAGAGGCAGCCTCCCAGAGCCTTGCTCTGGACCAATCTGTCTCTAAAGGCACTTCTGATCTGGGTACCCGACTAGAGGCAGATCCAGTTACCCTCAATGCCCACACTAAATACATTTCTCGCCTATGTTCTTGCTGAAACTGTAAAACCCTTTTCTGGCTTCTCAGCCTTTTCACACCCCAACCACTGTATCTTCAGCACCGTCCACACCTCTTCTGTGGATGCTTGATCAAGTGGAAAGCATAAGGGCTTTTAGGGAGAATGTGCTTTGATCTTCTGCCTCCTCTTCTTTCTCTTCCTCCCCCTCCTTGGTGTGTGTGTGTGTGTGTTTTCACTGTAGGTTCATGTTCAGATGCATATGTGTACGCATGTACATAAGAGAATATGGAGGCTAGAAAACAGCCTCAGGTCATTACTCGGGTGCCAGAAATTACAAAGAAGGTTAGGCTGGCTGGCCAATGAGCCAAGTGCTGGGACTGCAAGCACAGGTCACCACCTGGGGGTGGGGGATGCTCTGGAGATGCACTAGGGGCCTTGTACATGCAAGGCAAACACTTTAACAAATGACCTCTCTTCCCAACCTGAGACAATTCTGTTTCTCCCCATCTTACCAGGCCTAGAGATGGGAGGTACCTTGAAAACGTAGCCATGTCAGGCTCAACAGAGCACAACAGCCCTGTAACTTCTTGTTGCACAGCCCCTCTCAGACCGTTCTCCATGACTTTACAAGAGACAACAGCATCCCAGACTGTCATAGGGAGGATGGAACTCGTCACAGCCAATAGGGGCTGGAGTTGCTGCAGTGTGAAGAATCAGAAATAGAAACCAGTCTTTCCTCATGGGCACAATTCAGCCTCAGCACTCTGCAGGGCATTCAGTTCATAGCCACAGGCTGGGGAGATGCTTCCACAAAGTTACTGGGCTCAGTAAGTCTGTGTTGGAAGCAGGTCATCTTCAGGGCAAAAACTGCAAAGGCCACCCTGTCCTTAACTAACTCTCCAGTAGAGATAGCCCAGAAGCCATTAGGAGGAAGTCCACATCGGCCTCTTATGAATCAGGCCACAGTGTGTGTTTGCGTAATGTCCAATTAGACAATCACCTCCCTTGGGAAACATCATTTCTATTACGAGTAAAGGTCTCCCCTTCCTTGAGGACTCATTTGGAAGGCATCATAGCCTGGGTGCATTCTAGCAGGCTCACAGGGAAATGGACCCTGCTTTCCCCTGATGCCACTTCCGTCGAGAAGCTTGGCATCCACCGAGAAGCCCCAAATCAATGCCTTGAAGGTTTCTTTAGCTCTGAACTGATGAAGGTTTCCAGTGGACTAGGGCACAGACCATGGAATTGTGAAGCACCCTTTGGGGCAGGGTTTGAAAAAGAATAAAGGGTAGTGGTCTAATATTACTTTTTGGCTAAAAAAAAAAAAAAGAAGAAGCTTAATGTTAATAATAAATCCACAGGAATGCGCTCACTTACAGACCAGATATTGCATTCTGAATAATACTGACTGCCAAAGAGAACCAAAGTGCCATAGATGCTGATACTAAGTGGAAACATCCTGTATGCCAGAAGGCAAAGGCCCACTCATAAACACCATAACAGTTCTTGTCAAGGATACAGAACCCAGACCAAAAGGGATCTCAGTAACCTGAGCTCCAAAGTTTTGAGGATAAAGAATCCTGGCAAATGACTGTAATACAGTGAATTTTTTTTTTTTTAAATTTATGATTCCAGAATGATTCTAAAAACACAGGAAAAGATCTGGTTATGGAAATGTACTAAGTATATAGATTAAAGTTTTACACAATTTTGTAATTCTCTATGTAATAATTTAATATTTAGACAGTGATAACCAATGAAGAGAAGACTCCAGGGAAAACAGAATTCCCATGACCTCACAAGTTACTTGTTAATTTCAAAGGCTACATGACCTTTACCTTGAGAAACCTGCCAGGACCCGCCGTGTCCACATCCTGTCATGTTGGCACCAGCTGTAGTGGGACAATCTGACTCTTAAGTTTCTGATCTAAAGATGCCAGGGAAGGGCACCTCAGGACAAAATATCCTGGAAAGGTTTCACCTCTATCACAATCTGATGTAACAGACAAGAATGTGCTAGTTAGGGTTTTGCTAACTTGACACAAGGTAGAGACACCTGGGATGTGGGAACTTCAGTGAAGAACTCTTTCCATGAGACTGACTTGTGGCCATGTCTTGAGGCATTTTCTTCTTTGCTTATTGATAGAAGAGGGCCCGGCCCACTCCCAGGCAGTGTCATCCTGGGCAGGTTGGCCTGGGCTGTACAGGAAAGACATCTGAACATAAACCTAGGAGAAGGCAGTGAGCAGCATTTCTCCATAGTCCCCACTGCAATTATTGTCTCCAGGTTTCTGCTTGAGCTCCGACTCCCTACAGTGATGCAATATGACGTGGAAGGATAGGCAGATACAGACCTTTTCCTCCCCCAAGCTGTTTTGTTCTGTGTTTCACCATAGCACCAGAAAAAAAGCAATCCAGGTCGCAGAAGAATCCAGGGAGTGGGCATTTTGCAGGTTAACTGGGCTGGTTTTTCAGAGCCTAGTGACAATATTGGCAAAGTGTATGAGGAGAGGGAAAAGCCAGATCATTGTGAGAAATTTGATTGGATTCTCAGTCAAGACAATAGGTGCAGGCAAGGTTATTCAGAGGACAGTTGGGGAAATCGAAGTCCAGAGAGTACGCTAGATGATTTTGTTGAGTTAACATTGATTGTCTCCAGTATAATAGTAATTCTTACCTGCTGGAAAACAACATTTTTTTTTTAATTAGGCAAGATGCAGGCAAGGATCAAGTGCTGTGCGGACAGCTGCCTGCTGTCAGCAGAGAGAAATGGGAAGTTGTGTGTGTGTGTGTGTGTGTGTGTGTGTGTGTGTGTGGTCATCCAAGGGTTCATTGTGTGTGAGAGGGCATCCAGGGATTCATTGTGTAAATCTAGAAATGTCTAATTTAATGTGGCTTTGGAACTTCTCAAAACAACTGGGAAAAAAAGTGCTTTTCAGAAGACAGAGAAAATAGGAAATAGAGTAGTTCTAAAATAAAAATTAAGTCATTTCCTTTTACTTCTTGTTCCCCAAAACAGTGCCTCATAGGTGACAGCAATTTTTTCTCCTTCTGAACTGTTGCTTAAGGTCATTGTGACACCACTTAGCATGGTGACACTGGCTTTTCTGGCAGCAGGAAAAGATGAAATTTTTATCTTCTCCAAGAACCAAAGTTTAGTACTTAAATTCCTTAGATTGTTTGTTTGTTTGTTTGTTTGTTTGTTTTAATTGAGCTCCATCTGTGCCTAAGACCCTGGAAGGAAAGTAACACAGAGATGAATAAATACCCTGTCATCAATGTGTATAGAATCAAACACGGAAAGATAGACTCAACAAGCACCTTTAGAGTGGCTAACAGCAGCGAAGGGAACGCTAGGAGGAGGGATTCTACCGGTAGCTATCCAGCCACCAGGAAACCGTGTGTAAATACAGAGAAGCATACTAACTTCAATAAATTATATGAGGTGGGTGAAAATATCTTTGCCACATCCAAAATTATAACCGAGCATTTGCAACCAAGGATGCTTCTGAGCCAGGGTTTAAAGAGTGTGATGGCTGTTGTTAGTTGTCAACCTGACCACTGCCAGAATTAACAAAAACCCAAGCAGCTGGATATACCTGGGAGAGATGTGCTTCCTTTGTTAAATAATTTGAAGTGGGAAGACCAATTTTGAATCTGGATCTTCTGAGGTGGGAAAAATCTATCTTTAATGTGGGCCACACTTTCTGAAAGACATGGAAGAAAGAAGCTTGCTCTTTGCCTACTTGCTGTCCCTCTATCTGGCAAGCCCGTCCCTTCGCTGGCATTAGAAGCTACTTCTTCAGGATTCTGGTGTATACTGAAGACCAGCTGAGATGCATGGCCTCATGGACTGAACAACTACTGGATTCTCAAAACTTCCATTGGTAGATAGCCATTTTTGAACTAGTTGAACCACAATTATGTAAGCCATTCTAGTAAACCCCATATACACATATATATGAATGATATATCTCGAGTTTTGGAGACGTTGCATTTCAGCTAGCCATGTACCCTAATAAGACAAGTGCTCAGGAGACATCTTGATATTGAGTCAATTCTAGAATCCATGTGGTGTTCTTGGGTGTGTTAGTATCAAGGCACTAAGTGGCAGAAGCTAGGTGGCTTCATTTATGTCTTCCAATTGCCTGGGGCTGTTGGCTGCTGTGCCTCTGTTGCTCTCCAGGGACATTTCCCAGATCACCTCTCTTCCTACAGGAGCAGTTCCACCAGGGAAAGCCCTACTGTGTGAAGCCTCCTTAATTTTCCACAACGTCTATTATTTTCCCAGTGTCCTGCTGACCATAGCAAACCATATAAATAAACTCACATAGAGGCAGACAACACGAAAGCCTGGAATTCATTAGGGCATATTAACATTCTAACACATGTCAAGTGCAATGGAGGAGAACAGCGTGCAGCAGAAAGCTGGACAGCTCATTGAAAGAGAGATGGGGGTGGTCAGGGAAGTAATGTTTTGAGGGGGAGATGTAAAGTGATACGGATAGTCATGTGACATTCAGGAAGCAAGGCCATGGCAGACAGAGCAAACAGGGAGTGTGTAGGAAGCCGTGGTCAGCGGTGATATATTCGCCATTCCAAGATGGCGCGGACATCGTGTCCTCTTCACTAGTAAACAATTAACTGCGCAGGTGCAAAAAGGCAAAAGCGCACCAAAAGTCACTGCCCATCCCGGGGTGTAATATGGGGTGATGAGTGAACAGCCAATCAGAAGTGAACACGTCACTCTAGGGTGTATTTAAGCTGTGCCTCTTCCTGTCTTTGGCCCTTCCGCGGTCTTTCACGTTTGCTGATACAAGTAAAGCCTCGCTGTGGTGATACCCGAATACTGTCTCACGTGTCTCTCTTCCACGGGCGAAAGGGGACGCGAGAGGCGCGCGGAAACAGGAGTGTATGACTCACAAAGCTAAGACTGGTTTTCAAATACTCAAGAAACCACAGGAGCAGCACAGCGGATGAGCAGAGTGGGCAAGGGGCTGGAGGTGAAGCAATGATAGCCACGAGCCTGTAGAGCTAGCAGAAGAGAACACTCGCATGAGCTTGGCAAGCTATGGCAGAGTCCTGACTTTATCCTACAAAATGACAGCCCAGAGCCCTTGTGAAAGAGTGGTGTCATGTTTGCCAGTGTTCTATCGGCATGACAGATCCCTGAGAAAGCCAGCTGTAGGGGGGAAAGCTATTCTTTACTGACAGTTTCAAAGGTTTCAGTCTGAAGTTGTAAGGCCCCCACGAAGGGAGGACCTCACCCAAGCCTCAGGAATTCACGGCCACCCATTAACTCACAAGACACCGAACTTGATGCAATCAGCAAGAGGTATGTTTCAATCATCATGTTGAGGTCAAGACCTGTAGCCCACGCAGGGGCAATGGGGTCTGACCCCGGGGCTTTGGAGACAGAGAAAATTTAAAGGCAAAAACCACAACTCAGGGGGGAAACCACAACCCAGGGGGAGTGAAGGAGGGTTATTGGAGAGCACCTGTGGAAATTCCCAGCCCATTATTCAGTTTGTGATAGGGGCCAAGCAACAGTCATGGGGAACATTTTGTATAGGCTATTCTCAAGGAGCCTATTCATAATCAACCATCTATCTTATGGTCAGCCAAGTTCCTGAAACACAGAGCTCACAACCAAGCTGACCTGCACTCTTGGTTCTGTTCAGTCTGCTAGGAGGTTTTGAGATTTTTTAACCCTTTCAAAGTCACCTAGAGCCATTGTTTCTGAGTGGTGGAGAGCCAGCACAGCATTGTGAGGGTGGATACTGCAAAGCTGCTCACCTCATGGTGGTCAAGAAGGAAGAGTAACACGGAGGGCTCCTGGAACATTGCTATGCCTTTAAGAGCACACCTTACCTTCCTCCAACTCAATCCCACGTCCAGATTTCCACCACTTCCCAGTCATGCCTTTCAATTACTAATCCATCAACAGATGATTCCATTGATGAGCTCCAGCCCCCCAGGAGCTGCTTCCTCCAAAGCCACGCCTCTAAACACTGCAGCATTGATCTTCATCCCCGAGTCATTTGAGGGGACACCTCTTCCAGCAGATAGGTTTTCTGCAAGTGAGTCGATCTGACTTTCATCTTTAAAAGGCTGCTTTGGTCACTGGTGAGGAGACAAACATGGGATCAAGGATACAGGTTGGTATCTGAATGGAATGTGGGGATCCAGGAGAGAATAGCAAGCATTCTTTCTTGAATGTCCTGTGCTTCACACATACAGCATACTCAGCCAGGCAGAGGTGGAAGGAAGCAAACTAGAGAGAAAGCCCTTATGCTGAAGGGAGGGACACTCACTTCTTCTAGCTGGGATATGTGACAGAAAGGCAAAGGGCCCCGATGATCCTTGGCTTTTGTGCTGAAGTATAGACTGAGTTCAAAAGTTTAAACAAGGAGACTATTGAGACAGGGATTAGTGGTGGCAGGGTACCACGAATTTGCTGGAGATTCATGAGAGATGAATGTGGTGGGTGTGCTACTAAGCTCCTGTGGACCTCCGCCATACACCTGAAGTGAGGGTTGGAGCCTGGGTAGCACAAGTGCACCTGCAGGCCTAAGTACATGGAGGGCTTGGGTAGGAGGATTGTTCAAACTAAGGAGTTTGAGGCCAGCCCGGACCCCACAACACAGCCCTGTCTCACATGAAATATATAAAAGTCTCAGTTAAGTATGGTACTCAATGCCAGTAATCCTAGCACTGTGGCCACTGAGACAAGAGAGTTGGAATTTCAAAGACAGCCTGGGCTTCATAGGCAGATACTGATCCTGAGGAAGGAAGCAAAAAGAGGAAAGAAAGAAACAAAGAAAGAGGAAGGAAGGAAGGAAGGAAGGAAGGAAGGAAGGAAGGAAGGAAGGAAAGAAGGAAGAAAGGAGGGGAGGGGAGTGGAGGGGAGGGGAGGGGAGGGGAGGGGAGGGGAGGGGAGGGGAGGGGAGGGAAGATAAAAAAGAAAAAGCAAAGGAAGGAAGAAAAAAGAATAGTGAATCATGGTTTCTCCATCAACTTTCAACTGTTCGACTCAGAGTGTTAGTGTTCCCCGGACAAACAAAACTAACAGGAACTCTGTTTATGTATGTGACTAGAAATATATGCATTGCTTCATAGAGTTACGGAGACTGAGAAACTTCACAGGCTGCTGTTGTCTCCAAGCTGTACACTCAGGAAAGTCAGCATACAGGTCAAAGGGCTGAGGTCCAGAGAGCAGTGATCCGTACACCAGCTAGGTTTCATCTCCTGAGAGCCAAAAGCTCTGATGGAGTACCGACATTCCTGCTCAGTCAGAGTGACCAGAGTGACATCAACTTCTCTCTGCCTTTGGCTCTCTGCAAGCCCTCTGCAGACTGGCGGGTATGGGGACACTGGGGAGCATCATCTGCTCTGCTTAGCCACCAATTGGTGATCTCTGGAAACTCCTTCCCAGACGCATCCAAAAATTCTGTTTAGTCAGCTGTCTGGAACTCCTGGAGCTGAAGATGACACATGAACTTAACCATCACATATGAACTTGGAGAGATGGGTTGACCTGTGGGTGGACTTATTCAATGCAGGGGGAGGAAGGCATGAAGTGGGGGTTGGAAATATATAAAAAAATAAGAGTTATTGTGATTCTGAACTGGGAGTGGAGAAGGCAATGGACATTGAGGAAAGCTGTGATATCATTTGTCCAGCGGTAGGGTGGGGATTGGAGGAGTAACAGTTGGAGAAGTATCATTGGGATGAATGAATTTGGAAGATGAGAATGGAGTGATTTTGGAGCAGAGGCTAGAGTTTGGAGGATGAAAGAGGTCATGGAGCCAACAAGCCAGGCGACTGGATAGATTATTCATGAGAGGAAACGTTCTATGGCAGAGCTACAGATAAAGGCAGTACCCCAGCTTCCGTTCTGTCACTGGGAAACACTGATCAATAGCAGCCTAGCAGAGGGCGGTGGCTTAAAAGGGAAGTATCTCCAATAGGTTTGCATAGTGAGCTCTTGATCCTCAGGTGATAGTACCTATCTAGAAGATGCTATGAAGCGCCTTTTTGTAGTTGCTGCCTTGCTAAAGGAAGTATGTCATTAGGGGGTAGACTTTGAGGGTTCACGGAGAGGAAGTGCGTCATTAGGGGCAGGCTTTGAGGGTTCACAGAGAGGAAGTGCGTCATTAGGGGCAGGCTTTGAGAGTTCACAGAGAGGAAGTGCGTCATTAGGGGCAGGCTTTGAGAGTTCACAGAGAGGAAGTGCGTCATTAGGGGCAGGCTTTGCGGGTTCACGGTGTTGCCCCACTTCCAGTTTGCTTTCTTTGTTTTATGTTTGTTTGAGGGTATAGTTCTCAGCTTCCTTCTGCAGCTGCCTGCCACCATGTCTCCCCAGCTACTAGGATCCTCCCCTGGACCCATAAGCCCAAGTGAACTCTTGTTGCTTTCTCTCATGGCATTGAGGGGACTAAGAGCTAGACACATCCTAGACAGGTAGACAGATAAGGAAAGGTACCGTGGGTAGATAAGAACTTCAGGCTTCTTCCTTACCTTCTTGACCTGAGACAAAAGGACCACCCTTCGAGCTGACTGATCTAGGCTGGTCAGATATACTAAAGGATGGTTCTGAACTTGTTTACTTGAAGCTGTGGGTCCGTCAGCTCCCTTTCTATTTCTAAGTTGACTATCCTAAAGCTAGGGAAGTGTTTATACCACCATAAACAGATAGACAAATGTTAACCTAAAGCTGTGGCCTTATCCATTTCTCTTGCTTTATTTAAGCTGACCTACACAAACTAAGAGGAAGGAGACCCATCTCTAGCCACCAAAACCACTTAAACCCCCAAATCCCCTGGGGGGAAAATGGATTTTAATTTCTTAGTTCCATCTCTGCTGTTTGAGGAATCTTCTCTGTGTGCTTTGCACTCCCCCCCCCCCATTGTGTGTGTGTGTGTGTGCACGCGTGTTCATGTACATGTGTGTGTGGTATATGTGTGCATCTTTACTTTTAATAAAGTTTCTCACCTGTTTCTTCCAATTGTGTCTAAGATTTTTCCAGCCTTTTAATCATATCCTTAGATGGTAATAGCATTTTGTCACAGCAACAGAAAAAAAATAACTAATACAGGAAGAAAGAATTTATTTGTCTTATACTTCCGGGTCACAGTGCATCATTGAAAGGAGACTGAAGCAGAAACCATGGGGAAACACTACTTGCTGACTAGCTTGACAGCTCATGCTTAGCTAATACAGCTCAGGACCACTTGCACAGGGAATGGTGCTACCGATGGTGGGCTGAGCCCTCTTAAGACAATCCCTCAAAGTCAGGTTCACAGACCAAACTGATAAAGACAATGACTCAGTAGCAATTGTTTTTCAGGTGATTCTAGGGGTGTGTGTGTGTGTGTGTGTGTGTGTGTGTGTGTCACAAACACACAATGACAGATTAAGCATCACAGGAATCTCAGGGCAGCAGGTAGAGAGGAGTGCATTGCTGAATGAGATAAAAGATAAGAAAAGTTTTTCTGACGTTTGAGGAAGAAGAACCAGCAAAGTTCACGAAGACAATGATTATCTCCGTGGGGCCATGTTTGCAAAGCTCACATGGCCGATTATTATTTACATGTAGCCATATTTTGCTTCCTCACAGATTGTTGGCCATGCTCAACATTATTAAGTTTGCTAAATAAGAACCACGTGCACACTTTATTATTTATGACATCTAATACGTTTTAATTATAGAACTACTGCAAGAAATAATCTCACATATCTCACTTATCTTTGGATGCTAGTTTTCATTTTGAGTTAAACCCATTTAAAATTAGTTTGATCTCCTAGAAACATCAGAGAGCCTACACCCATGAGGTCTCATCAGCATGGCTGCAGAAACAAGACCTGAACAAAGATACCTAGGGACGTGCTAACACAGACGTGGGAAAGCTTGAGGGGTTTCAACCCAAGACAGAGAACTGCCATCACCTGGGAAAAGCTGATGGTGAGAGAAAGGTCATCTCACAAATAGGAAGAAATACCCTAAAAGGGAGAGCTAGTCTATCATGATTTGGGAGGTGAGAAAGTACCACCTTACTCTATGAATATTCCATGAACCTCATACATATTCATAAAACATCCTCCACATAGGATGCATTGTGTTGCTACGCCATTTTAAGACGGCCACTCTAATTTCTGTCTGGAGTGCTGTGTGTTTTTTGCTTTTCTAAATCAACTTCTGCTTAAATTGTGTTTCTCAGCTGAATGCTTTACCTCAGACAAGAACTGAGGCAAGCTGGGTGTGGTGGCACACACCTTTAAACCTGGAACTGGATAGCTAGAGGCCCAAGAAGCCCTTTTGGGGGCAGGAAGAGAACAGGAGTTGGGGCCTCACATGAGCTGAGCTGTGGTGCAGCAAAGTTCTGTCCTCTGAGGGCACACTCTCTTCAGTCAGCTGTCCAAGTCTCAGCAGTAGCTCAGGCCTAGAAACTGGACAAAGGGTTGATATTTTATGGATGGATGGTCATTCATCCTTGATTCTGTGTAAACTTCACACAAATGCATTCCAGCTGGGATGGGCCTCTTCCTGACCTGAGGTGAAGAAGCCTGGGGCAGCACAGTGTCTTATCCAAGGCCTCTCACACTTTGTTTTCTCCATCCTTTAACCTTCTTGTCTCTGCAATAACACATCTCAGAACATAAACAGTTGCTCTCCACCCCATCTCCAGGAAATCTTATTGGAAGGAGCCCCCAACTGAGTCACAATAGATTCCTTCGATTATTAAGAAGCAACTCTCTGGGCTCCCAAAACTTAGGAGACAGAGACAGGTGGATCTCTGTGAGTTCAAAGCCAGTCTGGTCGACAGAACAAGTTTCAGGATAGCTGGGGTTACACAAAGAAAACAAACAAAACCCAAAAGAAACAATTGCTCTTAAAGAGGACCTGAGTTGGCTGCCCAGAGCCCACAATGGGCAGCTCATAACAACCTGTAACTCCAGCTTCGATCCAGCGCCCTCTTCTGGACTCTGCAGGAACCTGCACTCATGTGTACATACTCATATGCAGACACAGACACATACATATAATTTTTAAATATAACAAAAAAAATTTAAAGCAAAAAAATTCTGCTATTCTATATTTAGCAGTGAGGAAAGGCACATCTGGTAGTGACTTAAAGTAAGACCAAGATGACAAAGAATCATTTGTATTGTCTGGGCATGGAGGGCACTCTTGGCTACAGGTATCAGTGGGCAATCAGTGCACCCCTCTCATGGGTGAGTCCAGGGATCGGAACATGCATATTGAGGAGCATCAGGAGGTTGATGGCTTAAAGTGTAAAATGAATGTGTGAAGCAGGAGCTCTCAGATCACCAGGGAACAGGACCTTGCTCTGCTCATGAATGATTGAGTCTGTTGCCTTGAAGAAGTCACATGATCTCTCGTCACGTTTTATATCCAGCCTTGAAGGATTCTCACAGTCAGATTTTCAATGCTTTAGCTTCCTGTCTGTATCAGTACTGGTTGGGTTCTATCTGTAACCTCTGTCTTGCTGTGATGATGTTATTGCATAGTGGCTCTTACTATATACGCTCCTGTGAATCAGTTTAGAGCTCAGCCCAGCCTGAGCACAACACAGATGGGGGTTTTTACATCAGAGGATGCAACGTTTTTCTCCTATACTTCCTTTCCAACATTAAGTGTTCTTATAGCATAAAAACTACCTGGAATTATCCCACAAAACTGGACTTCATTGTGTAGACAAGGCTGGCCTCAAACTCACAGAGATCCACCTGCCTCTTGCCTTCCAAGTGCTGGGATTAAAGGTGTGGGCCACCACACCTGGCATATGTTATTAACCTTTTATTTAGTTTTCTTTCTTCTTTCAAAGGGTGGGGTGACAAGCAACTTCAGATAGTTAGCCTTGGGTTTTGACATCATTTTGCCATGTGGAAGTGTGTGTGTGTGTGTGTATGTGTGTGTGTGTGTGTGTGTATTTCATATATATAATGCATATATGTATAATATATTATATATGATATATGTGCATAAATATATATTTATATAAATATATAAATATTATATATATAATATTTATATATATATATATAATATATATATATGTGCATAAATATATATTTATATAAATATATATAAATATTATATTTATAAATATATATTTATATATATATTTATAAATATATATAAATATTTATATATATATAAATATAAATAAATATATATATATTATAAAATAAATATATATATGTGCATAAATATATATTTATAAAATATAAATATAAATTTATAAAAATATAAATAAATATATATAAATATTATATATATATATGTGCATAAATATATATTTATATAAATATATATAAATATTATATATAAATATATATTTATGCACATATATATATATATATATATACACATTTTTAAACTATGGCAACAGCTTCAGATTAGTAAGACTTTCACATGCTATCTCAGAGTACGGTAACCCAAGAGAAAAAGCAGTTATGACCTTGGTTTGTATGTCCATGCAGTATCTTTTACACATCACCCTATTCATTAGGCGTAACCACTGTGGCTAGCACATTCTCATGAGAATTAGATCTTACCTTTTCAGAAAGAGGTATCAAGAATTTGCAACTTGATGTAAAATTGCCACCTGCACAGAACTGCAAATGAACATTGGAAACACATTCTACAGCTAAACTTCCTCTGCGAAGAAAAATTCTGAGTAATTCCATACTGAAAGGTAAAGGGAGAGGGTGCATGGTGGATTACCGGGGGGGATGGTTAGCAGTCTGGCACAAGCAACTACAAGTCAGAAGACATTAAGCCCTGGACCATGTTGTTATGAGTAAAGAGAAAATGAATATGGAAGAATCCAAAGAAATGAGACTAGGAGGAGATACTAGAAAGGGAGCAATAAGTAGGGCACAATGTAGGATTCCATGAAAAGTGTCTAATGACAGGAAGCCAATGTGGAATAATGATGGGTCATGCCACCTAGAATGGGTGTGTCCATACAGGAAGGTAAGGTGTAGAGGAGTTTTAATTCAGCAACATGTTTGCTTTGGCTGGAATACAGACATTGGTTTAGTGCACACTTTTAATCTCAAACAATGTAGGTAACATTAGCTTATCCAAGGAAGTAGCTGTAAGGCCCCCATGAAGGGAGGACCTCACCAAAGCCTCAGGAATTCGAGGCCACCCAATAATTCACAAGACACCAAACTTGATGTAATCAGCAAGAGGTATATTACGATCAACATGTTGAGGTCAAGACCTGTTGGGGGCTGACTTTTAGCAGAAAGCGGCTATCAGCTTTGCAGCCATCTTGAGCCATATACCCTGACATGAGACTTGGATTACAATAGCCTACAACAGTTGAGCACACTCTGATAATCTTGGTTTAGATACCTTGAGTGTGTGAGATTAAAGGTGTGTGAGAGTAAAGGTGTGTAACTTAAGAGTATGACTTAGAAGTGTAGAGATCAGATTTAGAGACAAGACCTAAGGGCATGATTAAAGGTGTGACCAAAAGGCATGGCTTAGAAGTGAGACATATAAAAGGCAGAGGTAGACGGTAGAGAATCAGAATATATAGAGAGAATCAGACACTTAGAGGAAGAGAGACTGAAGAATAAACGGGATTGAAACACACTCTGTCTGGTATCCATTCTTCGAGTCCATCCTCTCTCTCTTTCTCTCTCTCTCTCTCTCTCTCTCTCTCTCTCTCTCTCTCTCATCCATCCCCCCCCCCCTCGCTGAACCCCGACCCGTGGACTGGACGGCAGCTTGGACCGGGATACAGTGGCCGCCAAACTCGGGGCAGCCCGAGCCTCAACATTTTGCTCAGGCCGCGACATATTTTGGCACCCGAATGTGGGGCTAGTGTGGTTCCCGACAAAGACCCATAGCTCACGCAGGGGCAGTGGGGTCTGACCTCGGGGGGCTTTGGAGACAGAAAAAATTTAAAGGCAAAAACCACAACTCAGGGGGGAAACTACAACCCAGGGGAGTGAAGGAGGGTTATTGGAGAGCACCTTTGGAAAGTCCCAGCCCATTATTCAGTTTGTGACAGGGGCCAAGGAACAGTCATGAGGAACATTTTGTATAGGCTATTCTCAAAGAGCCTATTCATAATCAACCATCTATCTTGTGGTCAGCCAAGTTCCTGAAACACAGAGCTCACGACCAAGCTGACCTGCACTCTTGGTTCTGCTCAGCCTGTTAGAAGTTTTTGAAAAATTTTAACCCTTTCAGGTTTAGTACATACTTTTAATCTCAAACAATGTAGGTAACATTAGCTTGTCAAAGGAAGCAGCCATGTTTGAAAGTGGGATCTAATTGAGGGGCAGACAAAGTGATGAATCAGAGAAAGATTTGATGGAATGAGTCAGAGATAGAATAATCCCAACTCTCATGAGAACAGAAAGGAAAAAGAGAGGTGTAGGGTTATGGGTCCTGCATCTTCTTCGCCACAGGTCTGGGCCACTCCTGGAGACAGGATGGGGGAAGTGACCAGCACTTACCCCTCACTGTCACTGTGTGGGTGTAGGGCCGTAGGGCAGCCCCGGGAAATGGTTCCAAGGGTGGGGCATGCAGTCTGAGGTGTGGGAAAGCTGGAGCTGGCTCAGGGGTCCCCGGGCCTACAAGGAGGCTGGGGCCATCTGGTTCTCAGGCTCTCAGACACCTAGGCATTGCTGGGAGCCGTGGAAGAGCAAAGAACAGAGTGGAGGCCCACAGGCAGGGGTGGAGGGTGGGAGGAGGAGCCCTGGCTGGTGAGGGAGAAGAGTCCTTGGTTTAGGCTTTGGCTTGGCTTGGTGGCAGCCTTGGCTGGGATCACAGAGAGGCCTTCTAGGGGAGATTAGATAGTGGTTCTGTAGGCAAAGGCCTTCTCCATGGCTTCCCATGGCAGATCCTGATGAAAAGAGGCAGTCCATGGTTTTAAGGCATTTATTGTTATGGTAAAAAGTGGATGAGTAAAACCATACCCCACTTCTCAGGGCAGGCCTGAGATTAAACACCCTTTTCATGGAGAAGTGTCTGGAAAGGAGAGTTTATTGACTAAGTCCTTCAGGTCTTTAGGTACCTCATTAAAATGGAGATCTGTCTTGAGTCTATGTAATTATAGGTCATGTCCTCTACCTGTGGAAGGGTTTGGGGGATTGCCCTTACATAATTGATGGCCACAAACCTATGGATGACTTCGGCCTCATGCCAGGAGCCTGGTGCCTGGGAACAGCCAAAATGCCTATCATCCCTTTAGGGTTTTGATCCTTAGTTCAACCAGAAATGAGGCTACCTTTCACAGTCCTACAGAGAGGCTACTTAAGAGTGAGCAGAGAGAGTCACTCAGTTCAGTTGCATGGAGTTGAGTTTGTTCAGTCAGTTGGGAGTGAATGCAGTGCGGGAGTTCATTTGTGAGTTTATGCAGTTCAGTGGAGGTCAGCAGAGGCAGTTGAAGCCAGAGAATTGTTGGGAGCTGCAGTGAGCGTGTCAACATTCGCCATTACAATATGGCACAGGCATCCTGTCCTCCCACTAGTAAACAACTGACTGCGCAGGTGCAAAAGGCAGAAAGCGCGCCAGAGTCACTGCCCATCCCGGGGCGTAATATGGGGTGATGAGTGAACAGCCAATCAGAAGTGAACACGCCACTCTAGGGTATATATATAGCAGTGCCTTTCCCGGGCTTTGGGTCTTTCCGCTTCTGCTGTTACAAGTAAAGCCTTGTCTGTGGTAATACCCGAATACTGCCTCACTGTCTCTCTTTCGCGGGCGAAGGAGACACGAGAGGTGCGTGCAACAGAGAATAAGAAGGAGACAGAAGATGAGAACAAATTGCCAGAGTTAGCTTGAAGCCAAGCAGAGCAATTCAGTGAGAGGCTAAGAAAAGACAGTTTTAATCTGTCAGCTTGGAGGGGAGTTTGAGCCAGAACAGCTGAGTTGATTGAACCAGCCAGCCAGAGTTCAGAAAGAGCTAGAAAGGGTGAGTTTATTCAGCAGTAAGCCCCTGAGACAACAATTCTAACTCCCCACCTCTTGATCACTCTGGGGCACCACTTTTATTTGAGTGAAAGAACGTAGAGGAAGTAGCAATCTGAAAAGTTTGAGTCTAGGTTTCCAAAGGCCTTGCCTGTCTGGTTGGGTTTCTCAAGACCTGGTCAATCGCTGTGTAAACTTGAAGAAGCACTAAATTGAAGAAAGCTCAGCTATCCCTTTGAGAGGATCTAACCATGTGAAAAACTGAAATAAGACCCAATAAAGTGACCTGGGAGTTTACTGAAGAGACAGAAAAAGTGAGCATTAAGATTGCCCAGGTGTGCCAGGCAGTGGTGGCACACGCCTTTAATCCCAGCACTTGGGAGGCAGAGGCAGGCAGATTTCTGAGTTCAAGGCTAGCCTGGTCTACAGAGTGAGTTCCAGTACAGCCAGGGCTACACAGAGCAACCCTGTCTCAAAAAAATAAATAAATAAATAAATAAATAAATAAATAAATAAAGATTGCCCAGGGCCCAGCTCACATTAACAACCTCTAGAGCAGTGGTTCTCAACCACTTTAGGGGTCAAATGACCCTTTCAGGGGGGTTGCTTAAGACCATCGGAAAAAAGTAGATATTCACATTATGATTCATAACAGTAACAAAATTACAGGTATGAAATAGCAATGAAAAGATGTTGTGCCCCTGATTTGGGCCTTGTGGACAAACCCGAGCTTGGCTCGAGTTTTTGCGGCCTTGTGGGAGAGTCTAAGCCTGGCTCAAGTTTGAGACTTGTCTCAGTCACTTCCATCCCAGAGTCACTCAACTGGACCTGTTTGGCCCTGCTTCTCCTCAGCTGTTGCTGATATAGAGCTTTGCCATTGGCCCTGTCAGTCATCCCATACACTCCGTCATCCTTCCCCACCTCCTACATCATCTCACCCCTCCAAAACCCCTCCTCCCTATGCTCCCAGTTTATATAAACAAGAGGTTGTTACATTAAAGTTGACAGGCCTCCTGGCTGGGTGTATTTCTTTGGGTCTTTGACACTCACCATCCCACTCAGCTCCTGAGAGCCCCAGCAGGACCTGCCGGCTTTAAGGATTTATCATTGGTGGTCACCACAGCATGAGAAACCACACATTAAAGGGTCACAACATTAGGAAGGCTGAGAACCACTGCAGAGTAACCAACTAAATCAACTGTTTACTTTAGCCAGTGTGACAGTTAATATTGTCAATTTCACACCATCTGGTGACTGACTTTCTTGATTAGGTTGAGATGGGAAGACCAAAACTATATATGCATAGCATGTCTTGGTTTGGAATAACTTGTTGAGCAACATTTCTTTTTCTCTTCCTGACTCTATGACATTGACCGGTTTCATGCTCTAGTGCTGTTTTCTTTCTCCACCATGGTAGACAATACCTTCAAACTGTGAACCAAAATAAACCTTTTTTGGTCAGATGTTTTGTAACAACACCCAAGAGAGTTGTTCATATAGTCATGGATGCTGGGGATGATTTGTTACACAGCAAAGCTAGCTGTTAGAGCAAGTTACATAATTCCTATTCTAAACCTCAGTAGTCTCACTTTAAAGTAGAACTTGCATGGTGGCTACTGGGATGATGAACACATGGCGATGGTGATGTGTTTGGCAGTAAGACTGACACATATGTGGTGAACACATCTGGCAGACACAAATAAATGACAGGCATAAAGAAAGGAGAGTGAAGGTGCTGGGGACAGCATACAATGACAAGCACTGCCTGCGGCAGGCCGGAATGGAGACATCTGAGAAGCCCTCGGCAGCTCCTAATAAAGAGGATGGTGTCTGGGACCCTGAGAAGCAGGAGACACATTCCTCCAGGGGACCCATCATCTGAAATAAAGGACTGCCTGCAGTAGGCCAGGATGGAAACATCTCAGTAGCCTGCAGCAGCTCTTTGTAAAAAAAACCAGTTGTTCCCTTTTCTCCTAACCTTAGCCCTGGACAACAGCTGTATAGATTTCATCTGTGCTTGACTGCTTTCCAGTTAGCCTCAGTGTGCATAATTGTTCTATTATATCTGACTTTCTTACTTCTTTTTCCTTCTGCTCTGGTGAATTCTGTGAAACTGGATGGTCCTTGATGTAATGATTCTTAAACAATTAAAAACTGAGGCCCCGGGGCACAACATAGCACAGTTCTAATGGCCCAGGTGCATGCTGTGTGTTCTCATCTTGGAAACAATGCAATAACTGCACAATGGTAGTTCCAGATTAATGGTTGACTTGCAAAGAAAGTTTGAAGAAATTATTAGAAGATGAAATAGAGCCAACACTGGGACCCCAAGAAAGGAAAAATCTACTGAAGTTATGAAATAAGTTTTACACAACATTTAAGAGTGGTTCCTAGATAAGGAAGTATAGAATACATAAAATTTTATATTAGAAAAACTAAGTCAGAACACTGGGACTCTTAGGAGAGTCATTGTGTGCAATGCACAGAAGTAGAAAGCTAGGGGAACTACTGAGTTAAGGGTTAATTTGATTTTTTCGGGCCACTGCCTGACAGCTTTGCCCATGTCATTTATCATTAGAGCTTCACAGGAAAATCAAGTAGCTGACCTCAGAGCTCTGAAGTATAATAAGTTAAAAGTTAAAGTTTAAATAATGATAAGTTTGCAATTATTATTATTTTGTTAATAGTTATTATTATTTTATTAATAGGGAAGCTTGAAACTTTGGGGAACAATTGTAATTCTTAATTCTTTGTGGGACGTGGTTATTCTTTTGAATTTGATTTGGCAATGATTATAGAATGTCTTTTTTTTTTTCTGCCTGCTTTTGGAGTATCTATAAAAGACTGGGGCAAGAGAAAGAGGGAGATGCATGTGAGGTGAATGTGGTGTGTGTGTGTGTGTGTGTGTGTGTGTGTGTGAGAGAGAGAGAGAGAGAGAGAGAGAGAGAGAGAGAGAGAGAGAATGAGAGCAGATGAGAGAGCATGTGAAGAGTGAGTGAAGAGAGAATGAGAGGTGTGTATGGAGACTGTGTGAGTGAAAGGAGAGTGCATGTGGTGTGTGTGAGCTGTATATAAGACGTGTGTGAAGAGTGTGTGTGAGTGTGAGAGGGGAACACACAGAGGTGTGTAGAAGTTTGGGAGTTCAAGAAAAGAAAAGCTCACAGGAGAGAAGCAGAGTGTGCAGGAGGATGCAGAGAGTGTGTGTAAGGCCCCCACGAATGGAGGACCTCACCCAAGCCTCGGGAATTCGTGGTCACTCATTAACCCACAAGACACCGAACTTGATGCAATCAGCAAGAGGAATATTTTAATCAGTATACTGAGGTCAAGACCCATGACCCACACAGGGGCAGTGGGGTCCGACCCCGGGTCTTTGGAGACAGAGAGAATTTAAAGCCCAAAACTACAACTTGGGGGGGGGGGAACCACAACCCAGGGGGAGTAAGGGAGGGCTATTGGAGAGCACCTGTGGAAAATCCCAGCCCATTATTCAGTTTGTGACAGAGTACAAGGAACAGGCTATTCTCTAAGAGCCTATATGTAATCAGCCATCTATCTTGTGGTCAGTCAAGTTCCTGGTATCCAGGGTGTACAGGCATGCTAACTTGAACTCCCAGCTCAAAACCTATTCAATCTATCTTATGGTCAGTTTTTAGTTCCTGGTACCCATGGTGCACGGTCACTCTGACCTGAACTCTCAGCTCTGAACTCCTATCTTATCTATTTTGTCTTGTGGAGAGCTAGCTTCCTAGGACCCAGAGCGCAGAACAAGCTGATCTGCACTCTTGACTCCATCTGCGGAAGGTTTAAAAAATTTTAACTCTTTCATGTGCAGCCTCAAGTTGCAAGCAAATGAGTGAGAGAGAAAGAAAGCAGAGAGTGAGAGAGAAGAGAAACTTTAAGCCTTGAAAAATTGCCTGTCAGCTTGTACCCAAAAAAGTAGTCTGTGTCTATTTATTATGTGCCTTCCAGATATCCCTGCTTCCAGAGTTCCAGTTGAGAACTCTGATCCTGTGTTGAAGCTGGACCCTGACATGAAGGAATCACCTTAGAAATCTGGGCCATGTTCATTTTGTGAGTTTTCTCGATGTTTGTCCCACTGGACTGGTCCATCTTCACAGTAAGTGTCACAGATCTCTTTTTGTTGTTGTTGTTGTTGTTGTTCTTTTTGGCTTAAAGTCCTCTTACTTTCCTTCTCACCTTTCTTCTTCCAGCGTCCTTCAGGACACATGCGGATGACACATAGACTGCGACTGTCAGAACAGTCTTAATCTTTCTGTACTGGCTGGTTTTGTGTGTCAATTTGACACAAACTGGAGTTACCACAGAGGAAGGAAGGATCCTCCCTTGAGGAAATGCCTCCATGAGACCCAGCTGTAAGGCATTTTCTCAATTAGTGATAAAGGGTGGGAGGGCCCATTGTGGGTGGTGCCATCCCTGGGCTGGTAGTCTTGGGTTCTATAAGAAAGCAAGCTGAACAAGTCAGGGGAAGCAAGCCAGTAAGCAGCATCCCTCCAAGGCCTGTGCATCAGCTCCTGACTCCAAGTTCCTGCCCTGTGTGAGTTCCTGTCCTGACTTCCTTTGGTGATGAACAGCAATGTGGAAGTGTAAGCTGAATAAACCCTTTCCTCCCCAACTTGCTTCTTGGTCATAATGTTTTGTTCAGGAATAGGAACCCTGACTAAGACACTTTCTTATATTTAGATATTATATTTTCAGCCATGCTCCAAGTAGCTTCATATAATTCTGTTTTCTTTTCAAATTCCACTGAGGTAGTGTTGGTGTTTTGTCTTTTGAAGCCAAACAGTAACTGAACAGGACATACTTAATAAATTAGGATTAATTTATTTTTTTTTATGGTTAGTGTTGAACTTTAGAGTGTTTCTTTTTCTAACCTGGAAGCTGACTAAATTTCTTCAATGCTAAACCATGCTCTGAATCTCCACGAGATCACACTTTTAGGCATTATTAATTTCATTCTTTTTTAATTCGCCACTTTATTTTTAGTTACCTTTTATTCCATGAGAGAATGAAAAGACTAATCAAGCTACAGACACACACCAAGTAAATGCCAAGGTGTCTTGGCATTAGTAGACCCTGCTTACTGACTGTCCATCAACCCTAGTGGGCACTGTTCCCACTCAAAGGGATGAGATGTATCCTAAGAAAATTAAACATATGAACAGGGCTGATGAGGTCGATCTCTGGAACTGATTATCAGAATTCCATCTCTAGGACCCACCTGTGAAAGGAGCGAGCCAATTACCACAGGCTCTGATATCCAGTTTTCTCTCTCTCTCCCCTCTCTCCCCTCTCTCCCTCTCTCTCTCTCCTCTCCCCCCCACCCTCCCTCTCTCTCTCTCTCTCTCTCTCTCTCTCTCTCTCTCTCTCTCTCTCTCTCTCACACACACACACACACACACACACACACACACATTCAAAGGGAGGATCTAGTATCAGGTTCTACACCTTAAAGCTAGCAACTAGCTTTCATTTTCCCATGCTCATTTAGCATGAGCCTTCCCCATACACACTTCCCCAGGGTACACACTTCTCTCCCTTCCCCACCACACCCCTCACCGCTGTTTGCACTACCTCCTTAACTCAGAGAACATGATGTTCTATCTCCACCTAAAGCCTCCTCTCCTTTTCTCCTTCTGGGGTGACTTTCTGTTTTGTTCTTTTCCTTCACTCACACCTATTCACTACACATACATGAAACGTAGAAGCTAGGATGCACATGGCAGCTAGGACGCACATGGCAGCTAGGATGCACATGGCAGCTAGGACGCACATGGCAGCTAGGACGCACATGGCAGACAACAGTTGTGCTTATCTCTGTGAGCCCATGTTCCTATAATTTTATTTATCTTTGTGGCTGAATAAAATTCCTTTCTGCAGAGCTTCTGCAGGTTTGCTATCCACTCATCTGTTGGACATGTAGGGGATCCCATTTCCTTACTATTGAGACCAGAGTGACATAAACACAAATGTCCCTTGTGTGCAAGCCCACAGTGATGTAGCTGGGACCTGTGGTCATCCTGTTTTTAATTTTTTGAGAAAACACACCAATTTCCAAAGTGGTTATATTAGTTTATACCTCATCATAAGTCCCCCTTTCCTTACATCCGTGATATCATTTGTTGACATGACAGCCATTCTGATTGATTAGTATTTACCATTCCTAATCAGGAAAATGAAAATTATAAGGATATTATTAATTTACATTTTAAAAGGAAAAGGAAGGTCCAAGGTGATGGCTCATTTGCTAAAGACTTGCCAACCAGGTGACCTGAATCCAGTCCCTGGAACCCGCACAGAGGCAGGAGTGAAGTGACTTCAGCAAGTCATCCTCTGACGACGTGCGTGATACGTGGCATGAACACCCTGTGCAGGTGTGGCATGCACCTTGTCCATAACTGAACATTACTTGTACCTTTAGATATTTGCATTTCAAAAGACAATTTACTTGTACTCCTCTAGAAAGGAAAATCAAACAGATAAAAATAGAACAAGATGTTAGCAGAGAAATATCCTTCTCAGTAATAAACAGATGCCAGATTACTCCACTGCCATTTTCAGAACTATATCACACACACACACACACACACACACACCTTTCCCCAAAATAGGAATGGATTATGGCTGAGGAAGTGCAGTCTCCTTGCCAGGTGGGGCTGTTCTGTGATTATGGAGGAGGCGGTACTGGAGGGAAAATATCTTCTGAATCGAGTCACTTCTCAGCAAAACATCAAACCAAATAAAGCTCACGTGCCATGCCGCTTAGCAGTGGTACTGGGGGGGGGGGGCACACGACACTTTCCAAGCCATTTCCTCATCATAAATGGGGTGGGGTTCCCTTTGGGTACAAGTTTGCAGAGAGGATCTTCAGTGCTGACCAGTGGAATTTCTGCCAAAATATTTCTCCGTAACAATGAAAATGAAGGCATTTCCTCCCTGCTTGCTTTCCTTCAGTCTCATGAGATCACAGGCTCTCCCCAGCCCTCTCTGAGGTTGCGGTTCCAAAGCAAATCAGGCAGATCAGTGACCAGTGGCAGCTTGCTCACCAGCACACTCTGTGTTACAGATGGCCTCAAGCACCACAGGTTTCGAGGTCAGGCACACTTTGTAGACAGGCAAAAGACACTGTTCACCATGAAGACATTTCAGGTCCTCATATTTATGTGGTTTCATATACAGTCCTCTATCTTTGCCCTTATCTGCTTCCTTGAAGCAACATAGGGTGTCAGTAAAGGCTGACACGGCTGTGCGGTCAGATGGCCAGGGCTCTGCTTTCAGACTTGGTGAACAAATACAGATGGCCTTCTGCATCCAAGAGTTCCATACCCATGGACTCAAACAACCTCAAGCTAAGAAATAAGAAATCAGGATATGTTACTCTTTGAATAATGTACTCAACATTTACGTGGCATCAGGATAAGTAGTCTAGGGATGATAACCACATCCAGGATGTTGTGTACAGGAGATATGTAAACACAATTCCATTTCCCACACGACTCAGACACCTTAATTTGCCTGTGTATGGCCCCTGGAACCAATCTTTGAGGATTCTGAGGAGGCAGCAGTAGAAAAAAACAATGCCTGGATACCATGATGCACAAGGTAGTGACACCCAAACACAAGGAAAGCAGCCCTCTGTGACAGACTGATTTCAGAGTCACTTAGGTAAAGACCCTCCAGTAGTGTAGCTGGCTTATATGGTCAGCCTATTTCCAGTGTTTAGAAGAATGAAGAATTTCCATACTGGCTCCTATAGTGGGTTACATTCCACCAGCAGTGTACACAAGTTCCTGCCAAGTCCTGCTCGGCCACAGCAGGGAAAGTGTGACATGGTTCCTGCCCCTGGAACAAAGCCAGCAGGACATAGGCCTCCACCAGTGTTGCTGGTTGCTATAGGTGTTAAGGCTTGTTTGTATGTATACATACATATATGTATGTGTGTATGTATATTTTACTTTATGTTCTTCAGAGGAATGTCCTCTCTGCCAAGGTGAATGACTCCATGATAATCAGAAACAGCATGAGTCCAGGAGGCAAGAGTGTAGTCTCAGCAAAATGGTAGAAAGATGGTAGAAAGATGTGACCTTCAGGACAGCCCTTAAGGCTGTGGGGAAGAACTCTGAAAACATGAGTTTAAAAATATATAATTTCTCAGCTGGACAGTGGTGGTGCACGCCTTTAATCCCAGCACTTGGGAGGCAGAGGCAGGTGGATTTCTGAGTTCTAGGCCAGCCTGGTCGACAGAGTTCCGGGACAGCAACACAGAGAAACCCTGTCTCAAAAAACAAAACAAAACAAAAAACCCCAAAACTATATATATATATTTAAAGCTATGAGCCAGCTTATCAGAAAGGTACTAAGAAAGGAAATAGAGATTTAGGGAGTGGTGATCCCAGGGCAATATCCTACCTAGCCAAGTTTTTCCAAGGTCAGCCTGGGACAGTGTGTTTGGGTTTGGGCCTAGGCATGGTAGGAATAGTAATTTCAGGGCTATCTTATTGTCTGTGCTTGCTATCTCTAAGAATCAAGGGGCTAGGTGAATGGGATGCTGATTCATGGGATTAGCAAAAGGAAACCTGGGGTAATGACTGGATTGATATGTAAATTAAAAAAAAAAAACTGAGCTTTTTATCTGCATGAGATGAGTTATCCAGAGAGTTTCTGTCTTGAAAAAAGCAGAATACAGAGAGCGGTCTTGAAAGCAGTCTTGAGCAGAACATAGGCCTCCAGCTTGGACCTACAATTTGACTTCTAGTTGTTTTACCACTCCCAGACACCCCTTTTCTCCGGGAACCCCGCCTCCAAGCTGAGGCTGGCCCTTGGCAGGTTCCCCTTTGAATCCTCACCTGCATTTGTTTTCATGATGGCTGCATTTCTGACTGGGGTGAGATGGAATGGAAAAAGTTTATTTGAATTTCTCATGTTTACAGTCCACTTGTATTTTCTTGAGAACCATCTGGTCGTTTTATTAGCCATTTGATTGGGTTGTTTGGTTTTAGCGTGCTTAGCTCTCTGAGTTCTTTGTATAACCTCTGCCAACTGTAAAGCTGACGATCTCTCCTGCCTTAGAGACTTTAATAGATAAAGGTGCCCACCAATAGAAGGTGAATAAAGAACCGTATGAAATAATGTCATCTGAGAAAAAAATGGACAACTGGATGTAGTGAGAATTTTGATTTCTTAAATAACCCCACTATGTATATATATTTTTGTTTTAATCCCAGGTGTGGGATAAGAGGCTGCTTCACAGCAGGGGATTATGATTTGCCTCGTGCACTAGCAGGGGTGCGGTTTTGCAAGCTGCAGAGTTTAATTCTGGGGATTCTGGAGAGGGTATAAAGGGGGTCGCCTCTGTTGTTTGTGGATTGCTGGATATTCTGACAAGGAAGATTAAACTTGCCCCTGGGAACCCGAAGATGATGTCCCTAATTAGCATGAAGTAGCATAAACAGGTTATTCCTCTTTTCTCTCTTACCTTCCTTTTCTACCTAGTGTTGGGGGATTGGAATGAAATAAGGGTTGGAAGGGAGGTAGAGGGATCAGAAGTCAGCAACTGGAGATAATCTTAAGTGAATTAAGTCAGTTGCAGAAAAATATTCCTTGCACAGACTCAAAATCTTACATGTGCAGATGACATGAAAGGAAGGGAAAGGCAGACAGAAAATGGGGAAATGGGGACAGAGAGGAGGACCAAGAAAGGGTTGGTGGCTGAATGTGGAGGGGTTCAAAGCACATTTTATAAGAAGGGCCCTCTGTAAAACTCAATACAGTAACATTTTTAAAACCTAAAAATAAATATGTAAAAGTCAGAGCCCTCCCGTGGTTATTTAAAACTACTCAAGAAAAGCAAACACAGCACATTACTGTCCTTTATTGTCACACTTTGTGAGCCAAGAGACACTGCTTCCACGTAGCTGTCCGTAAGGGATAAGGCCAAGGTAACTTTTCTTTCTTTGTGAGTAGACTAGTTTGGCCCACTTTTATATATATATTTTTTTACCATATAAAAATAAAAGTCCCAGTCCAGATTCCTTTTCTTCTGGTTACAACCGCTGTTATTTACAGGTGCTGTGTTCAGGCCACCTTTAGAAACTACGGATGAAACAATGTGTGAATTCCATTAAAGCCTCAGCATTTCTGTCGGGGGCGGGGGTCCCTTAGAGGTTTGCTTGAGGGGTACAGAGTTTGGGAATGCAGCAGCTCCCCTCACATTTGACATGGTTATATCTGCAATCTAGCCAGAGTGATGATACATGTTACCCTTCAAAAAAGACCAAAAAAAAAAAAAAAAAAAAAAAAAGAATTAACTTAACTTTTAGAAATAAAAGACTCCAAAATGACTTCATATTGTACTAAAAACAACACTGGAGCCAGCAGTTTAAGAGTGGTTTATAAATACAGTTATCTCTCTGGGCTGCGAACCTGTTAGTAATACAGCAGTCGCAGGTCGCTGCAGCCCCTGCTACATGTAAAAAAACAAAACAAAACTGGGTCATAACGTCTCTTCCCGAAGTACAGCAAAGACAGGAACATCCAGGATCCGTGTCAGTTAATAAAGCCACCTGGAGACTAGAACTCTGAACTAGGAAAATCTACAGACTGTTTACAGCATTGCACATCCTCCTTCCCTTTGTGTTTAATGCTCACAGGACAATGATTTAAAAGTGTTGAGTGTGTGAACACGCGCATGCGTGGGCAAGCACAGACAGTCGAAACAAAGCAAAAATGTTAATACACGTCCATAAGGAAGGCTGCCAGCAGCGCTCCGCTCCAACAACACACTGTCCCCTTCCGCTCTGTCTCCCGTCCCTGCTCCCTCAGCTTCCCTCACACTTAGGAAATCAGGTTGGGGAGGTTAGTGCACAATCAGTGGTTCTATGCCCCGCCTCCAAGCTCTGCAGCAAACGCCACCAGGAGGCGAAAGCGCCTCCCCTCAGTAGCACAGTTAAGGTCGATCAGGGTCGATTCTGCGAGTTAAGGCACTTCTGGCTGCTTTGGTGGCTGCGTGGTTTTCTCCCCTTTCTTTAAGGCAAGTATCAACTACCTACGAATACTAAAGCTTAAGAGACTGTGCAGACGGTTAAAGGCTGACAGCTTAATACATGATCACTGAGGCTGATAGATGAAGGGAGCCCCGGGGACTCCTCCCTCTGTCGACTGTTTCCAGAACCCTGGGCAGCTGTGTTTCCAAAGCTGGGTCAGGACCTGGCGCCGGCGCTGGCCCAGGCAAAGAGTGGCACGTTCAGATCGGAAAGACACGTGGGCTCGCTCGTCTTCACCTGGAGCTGCCCTGGCTGCTCACAGAGCGTGTGGTGCTGTAGCGCTTCTTCACAATCATGCTGATGTACGCCTTCATGAGCTTGGCCACATCCACCACCTGCCAGGGAGAGCAGACCCCATGTGTGGTCACCAATCTCTACCAGGTTCGGGAACCTAGCTAAAGCAGACATCCTCTGACTGCCCTCCATGTTCGAACCAGTAACTTCCTATGCTAAGTCCAGGTCCAGACACATAGGGAACCCAGAGTTGAGCAGAGTGGACCATTCCTAGCTCAGGAGAAAGTGAACTGGAGCCTTTCTAAATAAAGCATGCACCACCTGGTGGCTCTTGTATAGAAAGCAGTGATTTTATTTGATGTGTGTTGCCTGACTTTGGGAACTAGTGTGCCACTAGTACACCAGAGTTTGGTACCGTTAGGGTTCCAGTGGCTGTCTTCAGTTAAAATGGTGGGGAAATCTGGAGATGCAGCAGCCTTTCCAGGTCACAGTAGCTAATTCCAGGTCCATTTTTCTGGACACAGCTGAAGCAGAAGGGAGCCTAGTGGGTGGGGTTAGACCTATGGCGGGATCCCCAGACACCCAGCTCACTTCCACTGCAAACCAGCCATTCTCCTGAGCTAGGTAGGAACCTTTGCTAGCATCTTCCAAGGATGCTGCTATCCCTGTGCTGTCAGCCTGGACTACACAAAGACATCTTCTAGGTTTCTGTTTCCTCTTCTGCCTTTCCAATCTTGCCCGACCCATATTGATGTTGGCAGAGCCACTAACTGTAATAATGTCTCACACAATCCTAGATTTCAGGGTAGGTTCTTACTTTCCATGGGATTCAACTAAGTGCCACAGGCCAGCACTGGAACCTGGAGCTCTTTCTGCCCTTGGCATACTTTCTCCATCAATCCACTAAACTTCACCATTCACCTTCCTGGCCCCCCAGCACCCCAAATGCCCTCTTGCCCACCACCATCCCCCTTGACCACTCTTTCCTGGTAGCAGCTCCCTTGAGGAGGCCTCAATTGGCGGCTTCTTTTATTATTACACTTGCTCAGGTTTGGAGGCGCTAGCACATGTATTCAGTGACTTTTCTGAATGTGATTTTGTGATCCAGAATCAACTATGACCAGATGGGGGAGGCCCCTCACCTGCCTCCTGCTCTGTGGCTGCCTCTGGAGTATTGGTTTATCACTTTATTTCATGTGTGAGTGTTTTACTTGCATGTGTATTTCTATACCATGTGTGTGACTGGTACCTTTAGAGGTCAGAAGACGGTTGGGAACTCACCATGTGGGTGCTGGGAATTAAACTAGGGTCCTCTACAAAAGCAACAAGGCTCTTAACTGCTGAGCCATCTCTGCAGCCTCCAGCGCAGAACCTGACTGGTGTGGTTCCTTGCCATGGTCATCCCCTCTCTACAGGGTGTCTCTGCCATCAATGTTCTTTCTCATCATATCCTTTCCTTCTCTTCCTTTCCTAACCCACTTTCAAACGAGACGGTTTCCTGTGCTCAACAGAAGGGACAAGGCAAATCTGGAGCCATCTGACTTTGGCTTTCGAAGAGGGAGGACCAACCATACTGTGCTCCATACCTGGAGCCAGTTGTTCAGAGACTTGATCAACGGCAGCCAGGAGATGGGGGCACCATTCTCCTCTTCCCCTGAGACCGAGTGAATCCTGTCTGGCTCCCCCTCTGTCTCTTACCTCACTCGTCTCAAACAGCAGCTCCCGCTCGTCAACCACGATCTTGTACGTATTGGCCAGGGGTGCCCCGAAAGAGAGGATGTGTTCATACTGGAAGACTTCTAACGGCTTGCCCTCTCCACGCTTGTACACAGACACGGCATCTGCGCTGACGCCCAGCCAGAGCTCCTGGGGGAAGCCACCTTCTTTGCACTGCAGAGGCACAAGAGTCAGTGTAAGCAAACATTGGATGAGGACGGCCAGAACACATCCAAGAAGCCACAAGGCAAGCACCAAGGCCAGGGCTTGGCAGGTTATACTGACCGAAGTCACCATGCCAGTATCTAAACAGAACAGGTACCTCAGTGCATATCCTGGTTGACTTCTGACTGGGTAGCCGAGTTTAGGCTTCTTAGCAAACAAATGGGTAAAGGCTTATGCCTTGCTCTGGTGTTCTTCATAAATACCTCATCTCCATCTTGAATTAGCTATTCAATTACAGCCACCTGCATCAGTTACACAGCCCAAATAACACACAGGCCGGGCAAGCAACGTCACAACATCACCGGCCACAGAGTAAGCCAGGTCTGCTCTTCTGTTTCTAGGTCTGTCCCCATCCTGTCTGGGCTGGTTTATCTAGGATCACAGAGGGAAATTCTCCCAATCGCTGTGTGTTGGCTTCTCTCCACAAGATGTGGCAATGTCCTGATATGTTCAGTGTAAACACACTTCTGGCCCGACTGCAGACTTGCTTGTTCAGAGCAATGGGAGGAAACCAAGAGCCTGTGTAGGGACAGCAACCCAGGAATGATCGGAACCAGAGCATACGCGGGTGGCGTAAATTAGGTGCACTGAACAGCGCATGTATAGGGGACAAAGTGCCTCACTTACACTCCAGAGCAGCGCCTCTCAACCTTCCTCATGCTTCGACCTTTAACACACCTAGTGTCGTGGTGACCCTCAACCATAAAATTATTTTTGCTGCTACTTCGTAACTGTAATAACAGTTATAATTTGTAATGTAAATAAATATCTTGGGGTGGGGGGGTCCTTGACCCACAGGCTGAGAACGGCTGGATCAGAATAAATAGAACCAAACCAACCAGTCTACCATACCCGGGCCAGCATCCTCCCAGAAGCAATTAAAGTATCTCGGAATAAGATAATTTAGATTTTTATAAAGTTTTGATTTAAAGTCCGCAGCTGTAGGAAATCCAGACGCTCATGTGTAAAGGTGTTGGGAAACTTGTCTGTTCAGAGCAGGAAGGAATGTCTCACTGGCTTACACAGTGTGGCTGGCAGAGGCCTTGTGGTCTCTGGCACTAACTAAACCCTCCACGTCTGCAAGGAAAATACACAAGGGAGATGGCCGGATTTGACAGGAAGGCCTGTTTGACGAGCATCCCTCTGCTCAACACCATCGGGAAAGCTTCCTTCCAGTCAGTGGTCGTAAATAAAGATGTAAGGACTTCATGCTGGGACGGGGCAGTAGCTAACCGGCAGCAATGAAACCAGGATTCCACTCTACAAGATGCTGTTCCTTTAAGCAGATCATCACGAGGGACAAAGAAGGGAAGAGCGAACTCAGCATTTCTGCCCTGGTGTTTACAATCCAGAAGGTTCTGAAGTCTGAAACATCCTAAGTGCTGACTGAGGCAGAAAATATTGAGATGGAGACGAGGACGTAGCTCAGGGGTAAAGTGCTTGCCTCTGCACCAGAGCCTGGGTTTAGTACCCAGAATGCAAATAAGCTAATACTCTTTTAAAAAGTTGGACATGGCTGCCTGGCGGTGTTGGTACACACCTTTAATCCCAGCAGACATAGGTGACTCTCTGAGTTCTAGGACAGCACTTGGGAGGTGGACAAAAGGGGTTCAAGACCACCCTCAGCTACAGAGCAAGTCTGAAGCCAGCTGAGCTAGACGTTAATCCAGCTCAACAACACCAGAAATCCAGCCAGCCAGCCAAGCAAAAACATACATAGAGGTCATCCCACTGGTGGCTTGACAGAGATATTTACTACAAAGGAACAGAAAATAAACCTTCGAGGAGGGCCAACAATACGGTTCAGTGGGTAAGGTGCTTGCCTCTAAACCTGACCTCTTCAGTTCACTGACCTTTGCCCTCTTCCAGATGTGACACAGAGAGAGAGAGAGAGAGAGAGAGAGAGAGAGAGAGAGAGAGAGAGAGAGAGAGGTAAAAACAAAAACTACTTAAGAAAACACAACAAAAAAAATAGATCCAAGCAAAACCCCTCTGGGACACGAGGATGCTGATGGTAAAGGCTCAGAGCGCACAGAGCCACGTGGTCCCTCTTGTCCCTTTTCTCATATGACCCCTAGGATGGCTCAGGTTCTGACTCAGCTTGGTCAGGACACAGCACCCGTCTGCTTACAAAGCAGCAGTGCTGCAGGCGGCTCTCACCTCCACATCAAAGAGTGTTGATCCATAACCAGGCCACTCCTTGATCAAGGCCATGTACTTGGCCATGGCTTGTTCCTGGTTCACTCCCTGCAGTTTCTTCCACTTGTCGATGATGCTGGCTCGAGCCGAGCAGATTTCCTCCTTAATCCACATGTCCAACATCTGCTCCTCCTCCACCTTCTGCCGAACCACCGACCCGGTCCGGAAGCTCCGCCGCAACGTCCCCTCCAGGAAGCTGGTCCGCCTCTTCTCCAGGCGTTCGTACGGAGTGAAGGTTTTGGTTGACTGACTAATTCGAGCTTTGAGTCTCTGCAGAGAATAAACCTCCTCCAGGGGTGGGACCGAGGTGTGCAGGGTATAGTCACCCTGCAGGTACTGCAGTCTCAAGGCAGCCAGCACTTGGAGGCTTTCCTCAGGCGCTGGGTGGTGCCCATGGATGACTGCTTCATGGGCCTGAAAGGTGGTGACAGACAGAGTCAGGAATCTGCTACATACAGAAGGACATAAGGCCAGTCACTCGTGCCATGCAGACTGTACCCCAGCCTTCATTTAAGCTTAAATTCCTCCTCTGCAAAGCACCCTCCTAACCCCATGCCTCAACTTGGATCTCTCCTAGCAAAGCACAGCCCACTGCTTCAGAGCCAAATTCTCCCCTTCATGGGCATCATCCAACCCTGGGAGTATCTTTTACTCCCATGATCTCCTGGCAGTGACTTTTTTTTTTTCTTTTTAAATTCAGTTTGTGTCCCAATTGCTGTCCTTCCTCCCAGTGCCCCCTCCATTCTCCTCTGAGAGAGTGGAGGCAGCCTGTCTGAGTATCCCCTGACTCTGACACATCAAGTCTCTTGGCAGCAGTGTTTAAACCGAGTGCAGAAGGTTCCATTCCACAGGGTACGCGGCTAGCATTTCCTTGCTGGTGAATCTGCTACTGTGTCTAATCCTACAGGGCTTTGGCAGCTCATTTATGTGCTGTGGTAATGGGCTTCTCTCTTGCCTCCAACAAAGGAAAAAATCTGTCTCTCAAAGTTCCTTTTACCTGTTCAAACATAAACGCAAACTCCACGCTGTCTTTTGGCACGCTGTCGGTGTCCAGGAAGCAATAAAGTTTGAAGTAGAATTTCCATGGCGTGTCCCCGGCTTCTGATGTGGCAGCCAGCCTAAAGGTAGAAGCCGCAAAAGGATCAGAAACGGGGCCCTGGTGACCCACAGAGGGCTGACTTCGCACAGCTCACTCTGAGGATGAAGACGTCCTACCCATGGTATTATGGGGCAAAGACATGACACAAGGGGTTATCACACAAACAAAATAGCAAAGCAGTACTTGTCAGAGTTCCTTGGTAGTTTAGCCAGAGGGAAAGTGCATGCTTCCAGCCAGGTTGCACTTTGGGACAACAAAGAGCAAAGCAGGCCAGCAGGGACTGATGAAGGGCCCCAGATGAACTGGCACCATCTCATCTGTGCCCATCGCACAGAAAGGCTGGCTGTTCATGTCTTTAACTATGGCTTCTCAGTTGAAATTGAGGATTCAGGGGGTTGCGCTCGTATGCCAAGCACACATGGGGATTAGAGGTCAGACACCAGAGGCTGCCCTGCCGAAGGGACACTTCATACAGTAGACATGAGAGGAAGCTGGAAGGGCTGGGTGTTGGCTTACGTCCTGCAGCCTCATTTCAAAGCTTATTGGGAATAAGTGAAAACCCATCAGTTCTAAGAAGCAGTGAATCCGAGGTGAGGAGAGGATGGGATGATGGGCTAACAATGAGACAGACAGATCGGCCTTGCGACCACAGCTCTGTCCGTGGCTCAGGACATACAGGTGGCAGAGAAGAGAAGGTAAACAGATTAACAAGGGTAAAATAAAACCAACGCAAACACACACCGAGGCCAGACAGGGAGCGTCAAATGTTCTTCCGGCGTTTCAAAGAGGACGGACTTACTTTTCAAACTTCGCCAGGACGTCAGCCACGATGGTCCGGCTTTCGATGGCCTTGTCCACCTGTCCATTGTACTCAAACAGGGCAAACATGTTCCTGCTGTCCTCCATGGCGAGGCCCCGGATCAGCTTCTCCACCACCTGGAAGACGTATTAGCGGTTCTCGGCTCAGACGCTGCTGTGCAGTTTACACACACACACACACACACACACACACACACACACACACACACACACACGACTTCATCTGAACTCAGAGGGAGAGGCTGGTGGGACAGGGTCCACAAAGTCCCCTGAGACTGCTGCTTTCAGCTTTGACTTTCTTCTTGCTCCACCCTGGGGGGGCTGGGGGAGCGGAGAGGAAGAACACTAACCTACTTTTTTCTTTTTTGGAAAGCCTCAGTAGTTGGAAAAATAAATGGAATCCCTAAGTCCCATCTTTTATTTGATATATTGATGAGCCTGGAGGAATAATGGCGATTTCTCATGATGATTCGTCTCAAAAAGACTCCCAAGGCTTTTTTAGCAATGCCACCATCACCCCCAAGCTTTTGTTGGGTGTGACTGAAAAGTACAAGGGAAAATGTGTTCTTTTGATGTGGTATTCCCCACACAGAGACACCCGGTGGCCAAAGCGACTGACACACCCTCTCACAGTGTCTCCCCGTGGCAGATCTAGATACGTTCAAGATGGGGGAGATCACGTCTGAGAGACACTGGCTTAAGTTGCATTTACTGTACTGACTTCCCTGTTTGTTGAGAGAATATGCTGAGTGGGGCACAAACACCCATTCGGGTAGGCTCAACCTTCGTGCCGCAGGTGTATGGGCCGGTGTGCATCAAGCACAAGGCGACTGTTGACGTCCCCTACCTCCCCAGCTGTGGTGTGCGAGTTGATGGTGATCTTGCAGGAACCTCCGCCATGGCAATACACCGTGGACGTCATTTCCTGACGGTGGATCAGAGCTTCAATTTCATCTCGGGAAGGCACAAACTCTCTGCATTTGGTTTTCTTAAGAGACTCGTAGATAAAGAGGGCATACTTCTCCATCTCCGTTCCTGGGAACTGTTCCCGTACCCTGGGAGACAAAGGTGACTGTGAACTGTAGATAGACACAGGCTGGCTAGGGGGAGGGTTTGGCAGCAGAGGTTGAGAGGCTGCCCCCTGGTGGTGACAGGAGCAAATGGCGGTGTCTTTCTGGCTAGGTCCAGCTTTACTTCAGACATGGAAAAAGTACCTACCTACCTACATTGGGGATACTCTGCTGCCAGGTTTTTTTTTTGTTGTTGTTGTTGTTTTGTTTGTTTTTACACGGCACCACTAATATCCCAAACAGCCTTGGGCCATGGCTTGAATTTAAAATGATCTGCCAGCCTCTGCCTCCCAGAGTGCTGGGATTAAAAGTGTGCATACCATGCCTAGACCTGGCCTTTTTGCTGTTAATACAGGGGGTTCACTCTGCACTCCAGGCTGGCCTTGAACTCTTGTTCCTCCTGCCTCAGTGCTGAGATTACCAGAACGAGACACCATGTCCAGCTTCAAATGTTGTTTGCCACAGTTAAGCAAAATGAGATGTTTAAGCTGCTTTTGCCACACACAAAAGAAATGAGATGACAGAGAGACTACTCAGATTCACCTAAGTGGTCATTTTATTACCTAAATACATTCCTTAACCTCATGCTGTCACCCTCAGAATAAAGTCTAGTGAGAACTAAGCTGGCGTGCGCGCACACGCACACTATCCAAGTTGGGGTTTTCTATAGAGAGTAATTAAATGTACCTAGCATGAATACATTAGGATGCTACATCCCTAGTGGCTTGGTTCTTTATCCAGCTTAAAGGGCAAGAGGACAGCTAAGCTATACAAGCTTGCTCGAGGGGACCTATGGGCTTGCCTGTCAGGAGCTTTGCCCAGCCTCTTTCAAAGGCGCCCCCTTGCCTCGTGCGTTACCTTTTCAGGTGGAACTTGAGGTACTTGAGGATCCCTCGGCTCGGCAGGAAGGTGCAGCTGAGGCACGTCAGGATCTGCCAGCTGTACAGGTTGCCCACGCTGCCCGGATGGGGCACCTTATTGGTCTGCTTGATGAGCTGACAGTACAACTCATCCCGCAGAGGCCGCAGGTCGTGGCCGGTCTGCAGGACGCCCTGGATGATAGGGATGGGGTCAGACATGGACTCCAGTTGCTGCAGTGAATTGAATATCTTGATGGCTTCATCCTGAAGGGTTGTGTAGCCTTTGTCCTTAAGCACTAGGAAAAGAAAATCGAAGTCACTGGAGGGGCTGGAAGAGGTTACGACAGGCGCAGGAGACAAGACGAGAGGGAGGAATGAGGGTGGGGACAAGCAGCCACCTCTAATGGGGTGTCCACCCAGAGGTGAGCGAGCCACACTGCTCCATGAGACAGCTGAAACCTTAAAACCTGAACCCTGCCTGGCTGCAGACCTCCCTCACTTGGAACGTGATACTGTCTAGGACCTGTTTAGTTACCTCGACTTAAATGGGGTTACATCCTGCAATCCATTATAACTTGAAAGTACTGTCAGTCAAAACTGCAACTAGTCCCTCTACACACCATACATAGGATTGCCTCACGCATCTCGGACTTGCTGCGTGCCTCACACAAGCTGCCGCTGCTAACACCATGCTACGAAGCCCACTTCATGATGAAGGAATGACTATACAGACAATTCATTGGATGTTGAATTGAGAATTCAAGACAGAAGGGCTGGATAGGCGTACCTTCCCACCAATGTCCAGCAGGCGCTGTCTACTCTAAGGATTGCTCTGAGTTCATGGAGAATGCTGGCATTCTCTGACGAACCTCTCAATCAGCGGTTCTCCGCCTTCCCACTCCTAATGCTTCTTTAATACAGTTCCTCCTGCTGAGCTGACCCCAACCTTAAAATTACTTCACTGCTACTTCATGACTGGAACTTTGCTTCTATTATGAATTGTAATGTAGCTGATACACACGATACCTATATGCGGCCCCCAGAGGGGTCGTGACTCACAGGCTGAGAACCACTGCTTTATCTTGACCTGAGAATATTTTACTGTCTCTTTCCTGCCTGGAATGACTTAGAAACTCTGAGTTAGCAACGCTTCCATGTTAGAGCAGAGTTAGCAGGATCTGAGGAGCCTGACGGCTTTCTGAACTCACAGTTGAGGTTTATGTCCCCGTAGGGAAGAGGCAGGAGCGGGGAGTGCAGTGGGTGATGTGTGTAGCGAAGGATTGGGTTCCGCTTGTAAATCTGCTCCACCACGTCTGAGTTCAGGCAGTTCTCCTGCAGAGCAAGGCAGTCACTTAAAGAGAGCAAGGAGGCTGAGTGTGGGGAGCACCCACACTTGGAGAGAGCACATCCAACCATGCTTTTACACACAGGAACATCTTCCAGAAGTTACGGGAAATCTAGTGTTGACCAATTCCAGCTTGGATTTGAGCACAAACTCCACGACCATGTGACACAACTCAGCCTGTTTCAAGTGCACGTCTCCCCATGTTATTAAACTCACTGCAGCAACTGCAGTCCGTGTCTGGCCCCATCCCTGACGTCCCTGTCTTTACTTTCACATCTACTCAAAAAAATTAATCTTCTTCTGAGAGGTCTCCAACTGGGGCAGAGGAGACCCTGGGATGGTTTGAGTGGTCCCTACCCAGTTCATACACAATCTTCTGTCTGTGCATAGTGTGCCAAATTCTAACACCTCTATGAAGACGGAACATTTGTAATGCAACATTTCACTTAAAACCTCACTTAGACTTTGAACTGAAAAATAACCAAGCATTAGTGGAAACCGGGCTGGAGAAACACTGGGGTCTTTTCTGGCAAGGGAAGAGTCCATGAGGGGTTCCTGGGCTTCTCTTCCCACCTTAATATCTTGAATCAGCTGCTGGGTGGGCGTGTCGATTGGAGCCTTGGTGTCAGTCACATTTTGAATGGCGCTGGACCACCTAGTCGCCTCGTTCAGTAGCTTCGTGTAGAGTCGGTAACAGTGTTTGCGCCCATACACGGTGACATTCCAGTAACCTGCAAGGCAGTACAGCACACTTCTGTCAACCACACCCTCTGGGACCGAGGCCTAAGTCACAAGGCTTGCGATTTAAGTCAGTAAACACTAGAATTCTACTCATGCTTTGTCGGGCACTAGGTATTCAGTGACAAACAGAAAACCCAGTGGAGTTTGTGGTCAAGAGGAGAAAGCCCAACTCTCTCAAAGGAACACTGGGTGCTGGCTAATGCCCTGTTCTAGGGATGAGCACAGCTCATCCTGGAATCCGCTCCCCCTCCTCGGCCCCACCCCTCAGCGAAGACCCCTGCTGAAGAATCCGCACGCTCAGACATTATGCACGCCATCAGCCACATCTGACACAGATGGAGTGATTGCATTTTAAAAAGTCCCATATCACAGCTAGAGACAGAAATCAAAAGCAATCTTTTAGAAACTCATATACTGCCACAATTGGAGGGAGGAATAAACCCAAACTAAACCAGCCTAACCTACAGAGCAGTTTGTAAGCACTAGGCTAACATCTGATGATTCTAAAGACCTACCTGATGTTGTTAGGCTCTTTCTGCATCCCTGAAATCAAATCTTCACTACAGCTTTACATACTAAGCCTTTAGAACCAACCAAGCATTGCCAGCCTCAGGAGGTAAATCAAAAGCAATTTCTTTTTCTTTTCTTTTTTCTTTTTTTTTTTTTTTTGGTTTTTCGAGACAGGGTTTTTCTGTGTAGTCCTGGCTGTCCTGGAACTCACTTTGTAGCCCAGGCTGGCCTCGAACTCAGAAATCCGCCTGCGGCAATTTCTTTTGGGGTGGAGAAAGCCAAAATACATCCTATTCCCTCACTGGAGCAAGCCCGGCCTCTGAGATTTGTCACCCTTCGTTTTGAGCCTCAAAAACGCTTCAGCCCAGGGCCCTTGGTACCTGTCTCTTTGAATATCTTCTCATCTGGGGGCACAACGGAGCACAGGCTGTTGAGGACCAGAGTGCCCAGTTTCAGAGCATTTTTCTCTGAGCTCTTGTAGTAATCCAGGGAATTGTGTGTCAGCACGAACCACCGCTTCTTCAGTTTCAGCGAGGACATCTTTGGACTGTTCTTCACTTCCTTATGCAGCCACCCTGGAAAAGAAGGGTCAAGCGTCAGCTGGAAGACTGCGAGGAGGAGCTGGGGGTACAGGTCAGTGGAAGAGTGCTTTCGGGGCAAACTTGAGGCCACGGGACCGAAGCCTAGCACAGAAAAACAAACATAAGCCAGAACCCGAAGTGTCATGGCATCGTTTACATCTGTAAAACATTAAATTCGGGCTAGAGAATGGGAGAGATCACTGCTTTTTTTTTTTTCCCCCTCCAAATTCCTCTGTTGCCCAAGTAACTTGAAGAAACTGCTTAAGGCTGAGGGGAGGGCTCGCATGTCCTGCTTGCTGTGTTAAGCGCGGGAGCCTGAGCTTGGAGTCCCAGCAACCCTGTAAGGAAGCTGGCACAGTGGTCAGCACCCGTTGTCCTAAGCAGGAGGGCTCCGTGGACCTCAGTGGCCATCTAGTCTAGATGCATGGATGAGCCCCAGGTTAGAGCCCCTGACATAAGAAGACAGCGACATATGGCTGGCAGTCACCTCTGACGATGAACTCCTGGCCCTCCACCCTGGTGTCCCCCTTGGATCTCTGCAGCAGCGTTATCCAGTGGTGCATCTCCTCTGGCGTGTCCGCGTTACAGTGCAGCACCCGGTTGGCCGTGATGATCACAAATGAGTTGGGCCTGAGAGAGGGAGAGGAATGGCTCTGAAACCCAGTGTGGGCATCTCCTGTCTGCAGCAAGGCTTCATATGGCCATGTCCCTGGCAGCGTGGGGCTCCCTGGGAGACACTGCAATGCTATTTATATTTCACGTTACGGCAAACCTTGCTCATATCTCTGTGGCAATAATTTTATGCTTCATTAACCTTACACTTGGAGCAACACATTCATCCAGAAAACGCCGAGAGGGAAACCATTCCTTCCACAAGACTTTCCAGAAGAAACTAGTCCCAGGAAGGCAAAATGAGGTAACCATGGGATTTTTTTTTCTTTTTTCTTTTTTTTTAAAATGCATCTCAAAACCAATTTCTTCTTGACTCTGGATGATATAGCTTTAGCTAATATTGCTGTGAGTTGTGAATGAAATACCAGACAGTGGTAACAGAGGAGATTTAGCAAGTTGCTGTCAGTGGAACATGCTATGTCCTTGATTGTGCCTGGTACACAAAGCTGCCTGTGCCCACGTTTTCAAAGCCACTCAGCAAGGGCTCACTTCCCAGATGGGGATAAAGTGAAAATGGAAACTTACTTTGTCCTGTAGCTCCTGTCTATCAATGTTCAGAACCCTTCACCGGACTGTGCACATACCAGTTCCTTATCTGCCTGCTTATACTACTGACTGAGAACTCTCTCTTGTGAGCTTTCAAATTTTGCCTATAGCAAAGCATTCCTGGAGTTCAAGAAAGGAAAGGTTAAGCGGGCTGCCTGTCTGGAGCCAGAGGTCCCTTAACAACTGTGGCTGAGCCAGGCAAGGGTGGCGTATGCTTTTAATCCCAGCACTCAGGAGGCAGAGACAGTCGTATTCCTGTGAATCTGAGGATAGGCTGGTCTACAAAACCAGTTCCAAGACAGGCAGAAATACACAGAGAAACCTTGTCTTGAAAAACCTAACCTAACCAATCAAACCAAATCACAACAAAACAAAACAAAACAAAACAACAAACAAAAAACTATAGCTGGGAAGGAAGAAAGGTGAGAAAAATCAAACAGTAGAATGTAAAAGTTTTTGGTATGGCCAGGCTTGCCCGGGGTGGAGAGTGTGAGAAGCAGCAGGCTTAGTAAGGGCTCTAGAGTGTAAGTAAACACGCAGGATCTGGACCTTGGTGACTGACAGCACAGGTGTGAAATGGTGTTGGCTGACTTCTGGAGACAAAAGATTCTCATCTCCCAACAGCCCTGGAGTACGTAATGGGAACCCTTGAGCTCCTACTTTACCTTAGCAGACTTTTTTTAAAAAATTACTTTTATCTATATAAGCTTTACCATACTCATATTGCATTCTGGCTATCTTAACAATGGCAAAAGTCTGTTTTGATTCTGACTCTGCCCCTAGGACAGCTAAGTCAGCCAAGGACAAGAAAACAAAAACAAACAAACAAAAAAACCCAAACCACCACCACCACCACCACCACCAAATGGAATTATAAGCAGCAAAAAAGTTAACAAAGGCAATCTGAAGATGGTTTGCCATCTTCGGATTAAGATTAAAGTAGAGCCGGGCGGTGGTGGCGCACGCCTTTAATCCCAGCACTTGGGAGGCAGAGGCAGGAGGATTTCTGAGTTCGAGGCCAGCCTGGTCTACAGAGTGAGTTCCAGGACAGCCAGGACTACACAGAGAAACCCTGTCTCGAAAAAACCAAAAAAAAAAAAAAAAAAAAAAAAAAAAAGAATTCCAAGACAGTCAGATGTGGCAGTTCACACATTGGGCCCTAGAACTTGAGAGGCTGAGACAGGAGGACTGCCCTAACTTTGATACCAGTCTGGGCTAACATAGTCAGGTCTTGTCTCAAAAGATAAAAACACAAGAAGAAAAGCTATCCCAAGCAGGTCCTCCACACAAACACCATCCCCTTCTTGCTTTTCAGTGTTTGAAAATGGACTGTTAAGGTCTGGCTTCTCATTTACCTTAGCAACCCACAGGCAGCCTTCTACAAGACTTTAGATGAGGCGGTTGCCAAGGTTCCAAACAGCCTAGCAAAGGGGGCAGTGGCAAGGCCAGAGGTCACCCGTGGGGATTTTTGGACGTTCTCTCTCTGAAGAGCCATAATGGAGCTTACCTGTCAGGGCTGTCAGAGGCACATACAGAATCAATCAGCCCCACATCCAGTGTGCCCTGCAAGGGGACAAAAAGGAGATCGAGATGAAGGAATCAGAACAGCATAACCTTACACGGATGACCTCACACGGCATCCCTAGACTATAACTCCGAGTAAACAAACAAAGGCAATGTCTCCTTTTTTTGTGTGTGTGTGAGCTGCAAAATAACTGTTGTTTCACAGATGTTCCCTCCCTTTAATAGAGTTCTGATAGTTTCTAGTGAATTCCTTAAAACACTGTAAATCCTGGGGCTGGAGAGATGGCTCAGCAGTTAAGAGGACTTCCAGAGTTCAATTCCCAGCAACCATCTATAATGAGATCTGATGCTCTCTTCTGGTCAGCTACAGTGTACGCTACGCACATACATAAAATAAATAAATCTTAAAACAACCAACCAACCAACCAACCCCATAAATTTATCAGGCAGTCCCTCTTGCTCTTAAAACAGTTTTACTGATGACTAGTCATCAACTTTTCAGTAGTGTAAATTTGCTGATTTATGTTATAATCATATATTCATTTAACAATTATTCTGTAAATAGACATTTGATTTTAAAGTTTTCTGGGAGCTGGGGAGGGAAAATAGCTCAGTAGTAACAAGAGTATACTACTTTTGTAGAAGACCTGAATTTAGTTCCCAGCACACACACTAGGTGGCAGACAATCTCCTGGAACCCCAGCTCCAGGAGGATCTGATGCCCTCTTGTGTTCTCTGAGGGTAACTGTAACACATGTGCGTGCGCGTGTACACACACACATACACACACACACACACACACACCCCAAACGTAAACAATTACAAATAAAAAAAATAAATAAAAACAAAGCTTTAAAAAAAAATTAAATTGTGGGCTGGAGAGATGGCTCAGAGGTTAAGAGCACTGGACGCTCTTCCAGAGGACCTGGGTCCAATCCCCAGAAACCACTTGATGGCTCACAACCATCTGTAATGGGATCCAATGCCCTCTTCTGGTGTGTCTGAAGACAGCTACAGTGTACACATATAAAATAAATAAATAAGAATAAAATGTATATATGTGTACATGTGTATATATATTGCATAAAGAAATACATTTTAAATCTTTAAAAAAATTCACAGTGTTTAAAATTTTTCTTAAAAAAACACACAATGTCTCCTAACAAGGAAATAAAACTATTTAAAACAAAAAGGGGGTGCATAACTTCCTGTGTGTCCAGAATATATTAAAAAAAAAAACAAAACAAAACCATTATTCACAATTCATGTGTTTCTTCAAAATTTAAGTTTTCAGGTACAATCATAAAAATTATGATAATCTTTTAAAAGGTTTTAGGTAGAAGATGTGAAATGCAGCAGAACTCATGTGTGATTTGATTTTTCTATACAAGATTTTAAGCAGTAAGATTTTGAAGCGCCGGCCTCCCCCAGCCCCTCACTTACCACGGCATTCTGGGGGTTTGCCTGCTCATCATGCATCTCTCTGATCTCCTGGTCTGTGGACGAGTGGACCTGACTCAGCACGCTGAACCACTGGCTGTGGAGAGAGAGGGCAAGTCACAGGAGGCTGAGCGCTGAGAGGCAGAACAATGCTCTCTCCAGGTTTCCTGCCCACATGACACCCATCTGAGCTGCTTTGCTTCCAATGTGCCTGTTTCTTGCAGGCAAGCTGGGGCACGTACTATCATAAGCAAAGTTTAAAGAAACAAAACAACAGCCCCTCTAGCTTTAGCAGGATGTACTGTCACGTTAAGTACCCACAAGAGCGGGTTCTCAGACATCACTGAGTACTGCCGAGAAGATGCCCATGCAAGGAAAGAAAGTCAACACTGGAGGACTGAGTAATGCCCTCAGACCCAGTGCTTGATGTCCATCTTTTTTGCTCGGGGGTACACTGGGGTTTCCGTGGCCAGACCACCACACAAGGGAATAAAACCACAAGGGGAGTGGAACTCAAAACAGGGGTCTAAATCAAAAGAAGAAAATTATTGTGATCAAAATTCTTCCATTTTCATTTCAACTGGGTTTTCTTACTTCCAGAGCATCGTAATCAGAAAGACGGAGAAAAGCAAAGCAGACCTAAGTCCCACAAGAAGCAGGAACTAGAGATGAACAGAAAGAACCCGGAACATACATATTTACATACATGTATACATACATGTAACGTGTACATACATACATACAGTGCTGATTATGAAAACACACCAGGGACCAGAGAAGCCAAGGTAGCCCTTTCCCGTCAGGGCTTTTCTTATGCCTTTATAAGCATACTCTTCCAATAAGTAAAAACTCGCTACACAGTGGAATCAGTAAGTGAGAAGCTGACATCCACACACAAAGCTAGTTGTGTGAACTGCCTGCAGCAAAACCTAAACCTCCTTTCTATGATTTGTGATAGAGCAAATACTTGTAAATACTCAATACTGTGGACTCTTGGAGAAGACAAACAGAAGAAATTATCACCCTCTGGTCATCCTTCCTGGTCAACCAGAAGGCACCTTGTAGTCATGACCCTGTAACATCAAAAAAGTCCCTAGACCAAACACTGCACCATAACCAAATTCAAGACATATGCCATACGAATCACATACACACACATGCACACATACACAAAGAATAAAACTGCCTGGGATTTCAATTCTAGTGATACTCTTACAACTTACACATCTCTTATGAATCATGTATAATTTTAAATCTATAAAGGGATTTTTTTTAAAACATGTTCCACTGGTCAGGGGAAACAGGTTTTGGCTAAATACCTTCCAAATGTTAAATTTAGCAGGTTCATTATAGCGCAAAACAGACAGAGCAAGTGCCAGATGCCTGGCCTGTAATTCAGCTGAGAATTTGAGGGCAGTCTCTGGGACACAGAAAGCCACATGTGGTCTCTAGGAGTCCCAGACGGAATGTTGGGGCTGTAATTTCAGGTCTGCTTGTTTTCCCAGTTTGTGCTGTAATTTATGAGTCCAGCCAGGGCTTCAGTCTGGTCCCACGGGAAGAATTACTTTCTGGTGTTTTTACCTCTCCTGGTCCTACTGTGGTGTTCTATCAACTTAACAACACTGGAATGGCAGGCATGAGGGAGTAAGCCATGAGTCTGAGGAATCAACAGAAATCTCTGACGACTTCTGGGCAGAACAATGAAGAGCAGAAGCTGCTTGCTGTTATCCTCTTAGATTACCACCTAGTATTGTGTGGGGCAGGTAACAACTGCCTCCAGCAGAGCCCTGGAGTCCCCGCCCACCACGGGCCAAGAATGGATAGGACACTCTACTGTGTCCTCGGCTCTACACGGCCCTGTGATGTGTGTCACTGAAGAGCAAATGTCATTTTCTCCTAGCTTTGTCTCCTCCCTGTGCTCAGTGTTCCCATGTAAGCTCAAGGTCCAGAGACAGGCGGCTTGCACCCAGCCAGCGAGTGACTCCACGCTCACGTCCTGATAGAAAACCCAACTGAAAACCTAAAACCCCTTCAAAGGCAACAGAAACACCAGTGTCTGTGTGGGGCTCGTGCCTGAACTCGATGTGGTGACGAGGGAGCCCATCCCCAGACCTCACCTGGCATCTTCGGGAGATTCCGCGATGAGATGGAAGGTCCTGTCGGCCATAATGATGTCGATCCCGTTCTCTTTGCTAGTGTTATCTACGATCTCCCTGCAAGACACAGAGGCAGGGCGGAAATCAAGAATGTAAGACTCTTAGGGATAGCTGAGAAAGGTAACTTTACCAAATGATCAAGTAGGAAGTATTCCTTTAGAAATTATATAGCATGAGCCCCCCCAGCCCCGCCCCAAGTTATGAGAGATTTCTTCTGAGATTCCTAGGAGGTATCAGAGACTGGAGATAGTAGTCAATGTTGCATCACATACACTATGGGATTCCCTAGCTCAGAACAGGGCCTAAATCTAAACATGGGATGCATTTATTGTTCACCTACACATAGCCTGAGGGCATTTGTTTTAGATGAAGCAGAAGGTACACTCCAGAAGGTAAGCTCCAGCTTCCTGAATGCAGTTTTATACACTGGAATTTTCCACTTGAAGCATCCTAGCAGCATTCAAAGTCTGGAGAGTTCTAGATTGGATTTTCAGATTGGGGCAGACAACCTGTACAAGCATCTGAACTGTAAAGCTTACTTTGCACATCAGACTCAGCAAGGGTGATCAATAACAGAATAACTGTAATCGCCCCAAACAAAGGTAGGTGGCCATTCTATTTTTCTCCCTCTAAATATGAATTTTTCTGATTGGTGTTTTTTTGACCATGTGTAACTGAAGAGGAATAAATCGCATTGTGGTCAGCCTTTATTAGAGACCTCCAGGGGGCGCCAGACTCCCCTGTGCTCCCAACAGTGCTTCTGCAGTGGGGTTAGGGATGGATGGGTAGTGGGAGGGTGACAGGGTGTTTCCCTGATGACTCTTTGCAGGGACCTCTTAGCACAGTGGACATCCAATGTCTGACTCTGCTCAAAGCCCTAAAAAGCCTTCATCTGCTTTCTACCTGATGCACACAATAGGAGGAAAACCAGGAGGCAGCCAGGTCAGGGGTGAGCTCCTTCCCTGGTTTGTCTCAGCAGCTGGGGTTTGAGGATGCCACTCCCTGGCTCCTATGTTGGATCCATGATCCAAGTAGCTACAGGAAGGACTCTGAAGGAGGATCAGCTATGACGCTCCACTATTGTGAACAGACTGAAGCACTTGGGGCTGAAAATCGTTTTGTTTTTCTTTTTCTTTTCCATTAGTTTCTCCACCCCACCTCCCACCCTTCCACCTCCTTCCTACAATGCTGGCTGGGATTGAATCCAGACCCAGTGCATGCTGGACAAGTACTGTACCACTGAGCTACACCACCATCTGTATGATTTTATTGAATCAGGTTAACTGAATTAGGGCGAAACACGAGAAGATCTCAGGATCAGACCAGAGTTGGCAATGCACTCACTGGCTGTTAGAGCAATCTCCAGGATCTGTCCGTTTGTTTTGATATCAGAAGCAGTGAAGTTATTCACAGCGAAACATTTTCTTTATATTAACACAACTAAATTTCTAACAGGCTAGAAACAATAAATATGGTGTGACCATACTGCTGGACTCACTGAAACAAAACTAAATGTATTCTGGGCCAGAGGTGTGGCTCAGCAGGCAGTTAAGAGCAGCAATTCCAGGAGGAGACTTAGATTGCTAGCACCCTGTCAGGTAGCTCGCAGAGGCCTCTAAGCCTAGCTTCAGGGAGACCTGAGACCGTCTTCTGGCCTTGTGAGTACCCACATACATACATGTGTCCAAGCCCATCCAACCACAAATACACACAAGCAAAAATCAAAGTTTTAAAAGAACAGGGGGCTGGAGAGATAGCTCAGTGGTTAAGAGCAGCGACTGCTCTTCCAGGGGTTCTGAGTTCAATTCCCAGCAAGCACATGGTGGCTCACAACCATCTGTAATGAGGTCTGATACCCTCTTCTGGTTGTGTCTGAAGAGAGCAATGGTGTATTTATATAACATAAAAATAAATACAATAAATCTTTTTTTAAAGAAAAAAAAGTTTTTTAAAGGAACAACCTAAACACAGATTGTTGGGGGCCGACTTTTAGCAGAAAGCGGCTATCAGCTCTGCAGCCATCTTGAGCCATATACCCTGACATGAGACTTGGATTACAATAGCCTACAATAGCTGAGCACACTCTGATAATCTTGGTTTAGATACCTTGAGATTAAAGGTGTGTGAGATTAAAGGTGTGTGACTTAAGAGTGTGACTTAGAAGTGTAGAGATCAGATTTAGAGACAAGACCTAAGGGCATGATTAAAGGTGTGTGACCAAAAGGCATGGCTTAGAAGTGACCAAAAGGCATATAAAAGGCAGAGACAGAAGAGAATCAGAGACCAGAGAGAGAGAACCAGACACAGATCAGTAGGAATTAGGTATTAGGTAGAAGGCTCTTGGAAGAAGTAACTTGGAACTTGGAGGCACTAGGGACTAGGAACTAGGGACTAGGAACTTAGGACTTGGGACTTGGAGAGAAGAAGAGAGACTGAAGAATAAACGGGATTGAATCACACTCTGTCTGGTCTCCATTCTTCGAGTTTTGTCCTCCCTCTCTCTCTTGCTGAACTCTGACCCGCGGACCGGAGCGGCAGCTTGGGCCGGGATACAGTGGCTGCCAAACGTGGAGGCAGCCCGGGCCTCAACATTTTGCTCGGGCCGCGACATTTTTGGCTGCCCGAATGTGGGGCTAGTGCGGGTCTCAACAACAGATGGATCATAATTTAAAAATTCTATAAGATCAGGGGACAGAAAGATGGCTCTGAGAGTAAAGGTGAACAGAGAGAACTGACTCCACAGTTGTCCTCTGATGGCCACACATGCACTGTGACACATGCATTCACACATATGGTGCACGCACACACCAATAATAAAAGCTGGGTGTGTGTGTGTGTGGGGGGGAGAAATGGCCTGTGATGCCTCATCTGCATAGAGAGGGTGGTGACCCAGTGGGTTTCATGATGAATGCTATCCTTGTCTCTGCTCTCTGTTGATGGGATAAACACCATGACCAAAAACAGTGCAGGGAGGAAAGAGTTATTTGTTACATCCTGATCGTAGTCCACTACTGGGAGAAGCCAGGGCAGGAACTGGAGCAGAGGCCATGGAGGAATGGGAGTTACTGGCTTTCTCACCATGGCGTGGTTAGCCTGCTTTCTTACGTCATCCAGGACCACCTGATTAGGGCTAGCACTCCTCACAGTGGTCTAGCCTCTCTTACATCAACCATAAATCAAGAAAATGTCCCCACCACATGGAGTGGCCTGCCGGCCAGTCTAATCAAGGCATTGTCTCAGTTGAGTCTCCTCTTCTCAAATGACCCTGGCTTGTTGCTAAAACCCAAGCAGCACAGATCTGCATAGGCAGAGGAACAATCGGCAGGAACGCCGGCTCTTTCCCTCTTGAGAACGCAGACCCTCCATGAGTGTAAATGAGGCTTAGACTATGACCAGCCTCATAGCGTTGCACCTCAAAATCCCAGAAATGCTCAGAAACACAGGCAGGGCAAGGGGGCGCAATACGTTTCTCTGAAGTGAGGAGGGTGGTGATGCTGACGGGCTGTATTGTAGAGGGGCTTCAGTTCAGGACTTCCCCAAATGCTGAATAAGAAATAATAAAGCCAGGGCCTTCTGTTGAGAGAGAGCAGAGGGCACCCTGTCACGTTAGAAAGCAAGCTCTCAGAGACGGCTGGAAGTACAGGAAAGAGAGCAAGGATTACGGGGCGAGTGGAAGTCTGCCGGTCCAGATGGGGATACTGTGGGAACCCAGCAGGGCTGTAGTGGCTGGAACCCACTAACCCTGTTAAGCCCAAATGTGCACAAAGATCCTTGGAAAAAGAAAAACAATGAAGCGGTCCGTGATGATGCAAAGGAACCAGCGATTTCCTGGAAGCCGGGGACAAAGGGAGCGGCAAGCATTCAGCTGGACTATACTATGCAGAGTACCTCAGGGAACCATTAGCGGTAAACGTTAGGAAATGTTTCCTTTATAGGAACACTTTAAGTAATAGGAGAGTCCAACAACTTCAGACTCAAAGAACTCAGAAGAAAAAATTACTCCTGAACTGAACACATGTAAGTTTTATCAAAATTCCCTTAATATAAATATTTATGACATTCACATTGTACTAGTTATTATGAGGAATCTACAAGTAATATAGGGAAGAAATAGGTTATATAAAACACCATGTTCTTTAACATAGAGCCTAGGTATCTACATACAGATCTGGGCACTCCTGGGGTAGGGGTGGGGATGAGGGAAAGAAGACACGATGGAAGCAATACCCTACAGGTGACGGTAGCAAAATTCTTGTAACCCCTAATGAATTAATGTATTTACTTAACAACCAAACACTCAAGTCGAAACCATCAATTATGAAACACTGTTACGGAGAAAAGGACCTCACTTGATCACCCTTGAGGAACAAGGACTAATCACTGACACACTGGGATGAGGAGAAATCGGGCTGAGCCAAGCAACTGAGACCGGGTCCTGAGTGAAAAAGAGTTTTTGAAACGTGCACCTGAAAGACGACGGGACAGAGGTGATGGAATCTTTAAGCCAGAAGACGTGTGACCTTTAAGTCAACCAGACAACCAGACAAACCAACCTAAGGGCAGGGCCTCCATGCTGCCAGGTACTGAAAGAGTGTGTGGTTTTGTTTGGTTTCCCTTTTCTCTTAGGTGCAGCTCCTGAGTGTGCACCTCGCTGACACTGACACTGCCGCTGACACTGACACTGCCATGCGACAAATGCTGGGCACAGACCTTACTAGATTCTGATTAAAAGAGAGAACCTACATAAGCAAAAAACCCAACAGACCAGTCTTGTGCACAGATGAGGCAAACTGTGGGAAACTTGGATGGCGGTAGGAGTCTGCCACGTTGGAGGTGACGCTCTCCATACGATGTGAGTGGTCATGTCCCTGAGTCCCTACGAGCGTACTAACATATTTACAAGAAATGACACCAGCGGCTTGCTTCAGCAAAAACGCACTTGGTCAGAGAATAGGTCAGTAGTGTGTCCCTGCATGGGCTGGAGAGTCACTGAAGCAAGGTAAGGACGCCAATGTGTTTTTCCTCTATTCTTGTGTGCACTGACCGGTTTTGTGTGTCGAGCTGACACAAGCTAGAGCCATCACAGAGGTCGGAGCCTCTGTTGAGGAAATGCTTCCATGAGATCCAGCTATAAGGCATTTTCTCAATTAGTGACCAATGGGGGAGGGCCCAGCCCAGGATGGTTGGTTTCATCCCTTGGCTGGTGGTCCTGAGGCAGGCCGAGCAAGCTTGTAAGAAGCGGCCCTCAGTGGCCTCTGCATCAGCTCCTGGCTCCAGGTTCCTGCCCTGTGTGAGTTCTTGTCTTGACTTCCCAGTGATGGACTATGATCTGGAAGTACAAGCCAAATAAATCCTTTCCTCCTAAATTTGCTTTTTGGTCATGGTGTTCCGTTGCAACAATAAAAGCCCTGACTGAGAAGGACTGCAAATAGCAAAGAAGGGACAGAATGCTGTCCCTTGGTGTCTGAGGAGGGGACCTGCTTCAGACACTACCCATGCAGCTGCTGCAGCTCCTCACATTTGTGTATGACCCGGGCTTTCTCTTCTATGCACTGCCATAGCTAGTTTACCAGTAATACTCGCCGCTGTCCCACACCGCGTCCGCAATAGCCAGCGGACAAGCCTGTATCTGCGCATTCAGAATACACATGAGACTTC
>NW_023046469.1:0-53295 GCF_011762505.2 Arvicanthis niloticus
GCATCCATAGAGAGAAGAGAACAGAAGGGCAACCAGAGAGATTAGAGGACAGAAGGGAATGCAGAGAGGGAGAGACAAATGGTCATCCAGAGAGAGAAGAGGACAGAAAGGGCATCAAGATATAGGAGAGGACAGAAGGGCATCCGGAGAGAGGAGAGAACAAAAAGGGTATCAGAGAGAGGACTGAGAGAACAGAAGAGCATCCAAAGAGAGGACAGGACAGAAGGGCATCCAGAGAAAGGAGAAGACAGAAAACCATCCAGAGAGAAGAGAAGACAGAAAGGCATCCAGAGAGAGGAGACGATAGATGTGCATCCAAAGAGAGGATAGGACAGAAAGGCTTTAAGAGAGTGGACTTGAGGACAGAAGGACATCCGGAGAGATGAGAGAACCGAAAGGCATCCAGCGAGAGGAGAAAGACAGAAGGGTATCCAGAATAGAGGACAAGACAGAAGGGTATCCGAGAGAGGAGAGAACAGAAGGGCATCCAGAGAGAGGAGAGTCAGAAGGCATCCAAGAGAGGATAGGACCGAAAGGACATCAGAGAGAAGAGAAGACAGTAGGGCATCCAGGGTGAGGAGAGAACAGAAGGGTATCCAGAGAGATGAGAGCAAGGAGAGCATCCATAGAGAGAAGAGAACTGAAGGGCAACCAGAGAGATTAGAGGACAGAAGGGAATCCAGAGAGAGGAGAGGACAGAAGATCATCCAGAGAGAGGAGAGGACAGAAGGGCATTGTTAGAGAGGAGAGAACTGAAGGGCATCCAGAGAGAGGAGAGAAAAAAAAAGGCATCCAGAGAGATAGAAGACAGAAGGGCATCCTGAGAGGGTGGAGAAAAGAAGGTCATCCAGAGAGAGGAGTGAAGAGAAGAACATCCAGTAAGTGGTGAGAAAGAAGGTCATCCAGACAGAGGAGAGTACAGAAGGCATCAGATAGAGGAGAGACAGAAGGGCATAAAGAAAGATGAGAGGACAGAAGGGCATCTGGAGAGAGGATAGAACAGAAGTCATCCGGAGAGGGGGATAGGACAGAAGGTCATCCAGAAAGAGAGGGACAGAAAGGTATCCAGAGAGGAAACAACAGAAGAGCATCCAGAGAGAGTAGAGTACAGAAGGGCATCCAGAGAGAGGATAGACAGAAGGGCATCCAGAGAGAAGAGAGGACAGAAGGGCATTCAGAGAGAGGAGAAGACAGAAGGGCATCCAGAGAGAGGAGAGGACAGATGTGCATCCAGAGAGAGGAGAAGACAGAAGGGCATCCAGAGAGAGGAGAGACAGAAATGCATCCAGATAGAGTAGATACAGGAGAGCATCCATAGAGATAATAGAACAGAAGCTTATCCAGAGAGATGAGAGGACAGAAGGAAATCTAGAGAGTGGAAAAAAGAGAAGGGCATGTAGAGAGAGGAGAAGACAGAAGGGCATCCAGAGTGAGGAGAAAACAGAAAGGCATCCAGAGAGAGAAGGTGTAGGGCAAAAATCTGGGAGCGGGGGGAAGGGAGAGAGTCCGGCGACAGAGTCTCAGGGCGGTCTGGCACCAGGGCTTCCCGTGCCGCCAGCCCCACATTCAGCAGCTGTCGGTGGGCGGGCAGAGGCTACATCGGCAAGGTCAGGGTCCAAAAGCTAGAGAATCAGGCGGAGAGACCATAGACACGTGGAGTCCGGTTTGCCAAAGCTTTTATTAGTTCATGACATGGAGAATGGAGCAGGTGTTGTGTGCTTCGTCCCCCCCCCCAAAGGCCAGGGGAGACCAGTCTTATAGGGAAGAAGAGAAAGGGGAGGGAATAAAATTAATTAGCTACACCCTGGCCTTTTGATAATCATTAATATTTAAATCTCTGGAGTAGGAATTGTAATCACGCCCTCTACCTGTCCTACGTGACTAAAAAGGGTTAAATGGAGTTACCTCCAAGGCCCAACAAGAAGGGAAGACAGAAGGGCATCCATAGAGAGGTGAAAACAGAAGGGCATCCAGAGAGAGGGGAAGACAGAAAGGCATCCAGAAAGAGGAGAGACCAGAAGGGCCTCCATAGAGAGGTGAAAAGAGAAAGGCATCCAGAGAGACGAGAGAACAGAAAAGCATCCAGAGAGAGGAGAGAACAGAAGGGAATCCGGTAAGAGTAGAAGATAGAAGAACATCCAGATAGAAAAGAGAAAAGGGCATCCATATAGAGGACAGTAGAGAAGGGCATCCAAGAGAGGAGGAGTCCGAAGAACATCCGGAGAGAGTAGAGAACAGTATGGCATCCGGAGAGAGGAGAGAACAGAAGGGCATCCAGAGAGAAAGAAGAAGACAGAAGAGCATCCTGAGAGTGGAGAAAACAGAAGAGAATCCATAGAGGAGAGGTCAGAATGTCATCCAAAGAGAAGAGAGGACAGCAGGCATCCGGAGAAAGGAGAAGACAGAAGGCATCCAGAGAGAGAAGACAGAAGGGCGTCCAGAAAGACAAGAGGACAGAAGGGCATCCAGAGAGAGGAGAGAACAGAAGAGCATCCATACAGAGGAGAATACAGAAGGGCATCCGGAGAGAGGAGAAAACAGAAGGGCTTCTGGAGAGAGTAGAGAACAGTAGGGGATCCGGAGAGAGGAGAGAACAGAAGGGCATCCAGAGAGAGAGGAGAAGACAGAAGGGCATCCTGAGAGAGGAGAAAATAGAAGAGAATCAGAAAGCAGATATGTCAGAAGGCATCCAAGAGAGGATAGGACAGAAGGGCATCTCAAGAGAGGAGAGCACATAAGGGCATCATGAGAGATGAGGGAACAGAAGGGCATCCAGGAGAGGAGAGAACAGAAGGGCATCCATACAGAGAAGAGTACAGAAAGGTATCCAGAGAGAGGAGAATCCGAAGAGCATCCGGAGAGAGTAGAGACAGTAGGGCACCCAGAGAGAGGAGAGAACAGAAGGGCATCTGGAGATTGTAGACAACACTTGGGCATCCGGAGAGAGGAGAAAACAGAAGGGCATAAAGAGACAGATGAGAGAACAGATGGGCATCCTGAGAGGGGATAAAACAGAAGGTTATCCAAAGAGAGGAGAGAACAGAAGGAATTACCATAAAGGAGAATACAGAAGGGCATCCAAAGAGAGGAGAGGAAAGAAGGGCATCCAGAGAAAAAAGAATAGAGAAGGGCATGCGGAGAAAAGAGAGAACAGAAGTGCATCCAGGCAGACGAGAAGACAGAAGGGCATCCATAGAGAGGAGAGTACAGAAGGGCATTTAGACAGAAGAAAGTACACAAGGCTATCCAGAAAGAGGAGAGGACTGAAGGGAATCCAGAGAGAGTAGAGAACAGTAGGGCATCCAGAGATAGTAGAGAAAAGAAGGGCATCCAGAGAGGAGGAGAAGACAGAAGGGAATCCAGAGAGAGGAGAGAACAGAAGGGCATTTGGAGAGAGGAGAGAACAGAAGGGCATCAGGAGAGAGGAGAAGACAGAAGGTCATCCAGAGAGAGGAGATGTCAGAATGGCATCCAGAGAGAGGAGAAGAAAAATAGGGAATCCTGAGAGAGGAGAGAACAGAAGTGCATCCAGAGAGAGGAGAAGACAGAAGAGCATCCAGAGAGAGGAGAGGATAGAACGGCATCCAGACAGAGGAGAGAGCATAACGGCATCTAGAGAGAGGAAAAGACAGAAGGGCAACTGGAGAGAGGAGAGAACAGAAGGGCAACCAGAGAGAGGAAAGGATAGAACGGCATCCAGAGAGAGGAGAAGACAGAAGGGAATCCAGAGAGAAGAGAGAAACAGAAGGGCATCAGGAAAGAGGAGAAGACAGAAGGGCACCCAGAGAGAGGAGATGATAGAATGGCATTTAGACAGAAGAGAGAGCATAACAGCATCTTGAGAGAGGAAAAGACAGAAGGGCATCCGGAGAGAGGAGAGAACAGAAGGGCAACCAGAAAGAGGAGAGAGCAGAAGGGCATCCAGAGAGAGGAGAAGACAGAAGGAATGTTTCTGTTTTGAACTATGGAAAAGCACACCCCTGTGGTGGACATTGGTGAGGACGCCCATGTTGTGGACAGTGGGAAAACGTCTCTGTGGTGGACAGTCCGGTGGACATCTTGTGGTTGACAGGAAAAAGATGTCCTTGTGGTGAAGAGTGCTGAGGACAACTCTATGTTTGACATTGGTGAGAACATCCCTGTGGTGAACATTTGGCAGGATGTCCCTGTGGCTGACCAAGTGTAGGACATTCCCATGGTGGACAGTGGGGTGGTGGTTTCTGTGCTGGACAGTGGGAAGGATGTCCTTGTGCTGGACAGTGAGGAGGATGTCCCTTTTGTGGACAGTGGAAAGGACATCACTGTGGTGGACAGTAGAGAGGACCTCCCTGTGGTAGACAGTAAGAAGGATATCCCTGTTCTGGAAAGTGAGAAAGACGTTTATGTTGTGGATTTTAAAAAGGATGTCACTTTTGTGGACATTGGGAAGGACCTCCTTGTGGTGCACAGTGGGAAGGATATCCCTGTTCTGGAAAGTGAGAAAGACGTTTATGTTGTGGATTTTAAAAAGGATGTCACTTTTGTGGACATTGGGAAGGACCTCCTTGTGGTGCACAGTGGGAAGGATATCCCTCTGGTGGACAGTTGGGAGGACATCCCTGTGGTGGACAGCTGGGAGGAACTCTCTGTGGTGGACAGTGGGTATGACATCTCTGTGGTGGACAGTGAAGAGGAGCACTCTGTGTTGGATAGTTGGGATCCCTGTGCTGGACAGTGATGAGGACATCCCTGTGGTGGACTATGGGGAGGATGTTTCTGTGGTTCACAGGAAAACACTATTTTGGTGGACCTTGGGAATGATGTCCCTGTTTTGTAGAGTGCAGAGCACATCACTGTGGTGGACAGTGGTGATGATGACATTGTGGACAGTGGGGAGGATATTCCTGTGGTGCACAAGAGAACGTCTCTTTGGTGGACAGTGGGAAGTATTTGCCTGGAGTGGAGAGTGCAGTGGACATCTCTGCAATGGACAGTGGTAAGAACATTTCTGTTATGCACAGAAGAATGTCCCTGTGGTGCACAGTGGAAAGGATGTTCCTGTGGTGAACAGTGGGAAGGATTTCCCACTGGTGGACATTGGTGAGGATGACCCTGTGGTAAATAGTGGTAAGGATGTCCCTGTGGTGGACAGCAGAGAGAACATTTCTGTGGTGGACAGGGGGTAGGATATGCCTGTGATAGAAAGTGGGGAGGTAGTCACTGAGGTGGTCAATGGGAAGGACATCCCTGTGGTATAGAATGGTGAGTACTTCACTGTAGTGCATACTGAGGAGGACATGCCTGTGGATTACACTGTGGAGGATATCCGTGTGGTGGACTATGGGGAGGACTTCCCTGTGGAGGATGGTTGCGAGGACTTCACTGTGGTGGACAGTGGGGTGGATGTCAATGTAGTCGACAGATGGAAAGACGTCCCTGTGGTGGACAGTGGGAAGGACATTTCTTTGTTTTACCGTGGGAAGGACATCCATGTTGTGGACAGTGGGGAGGACCTCCCTGTGGTGGACAGTAGGAAGGATGTTCCTGTAGTGGACCTTGGTGAGGACACCCCTGTGTTGGACAGTGTGGAAAACATCTCTGTAGTGGAAAGTGGGGAGGACCTCCCTTTGGTTGACACTGGGGAGTAAGTCCCTGTGGTAGACAGTTGGAAGGATGTCTTTCTGGTGGACAGTGAGAAGGACCCCCTGTTTTGGATAGTTGGAAAGACGTCCCTGCTGTAAACAGTGGAGAGGATTTCCCTAAGGTGGACAGTGGGGAGTATGTCCCTGTGGTGGACAGTGTTCAGGATGTCTTGTGGTGGACAGTTGTGATGACGTTTCTCTGGGGCAAAGGAGAATGTCTTTTTGGTAGACATTGGGAATGATGTCCCTGTCGTGGATTGTGCAGAGAACATCTCTGGGGTAGACAGTGGTGAGGACATCCATGGTGTGCACAGGAAGATGTTCCTGTGGTGCACAAGGGTGAGGACATCCCTGTTGTGCACGGGAGGATGTCCTTGTTGTGCACAGTGGGGTGGATGTCCTTGACGTGAACAGTGAGAAGGACATCCCTGTGGTGGAGAGCTGGAGGAACTCTCTGTGGTGGACAGTTGGAAGGACGTCCCTGTTGTGGACAGTGGAAATAACTTCTCTTTAGTGGACTTTGGGGAATATGTTCGTTTGGTGGACAATGGGGAGGACGTCCTTTGGTGGAGAATGTTGAGGAAGTTTCTCTGGTACAAAGGAGAACGTCCTTTGGTGGACATTGGATATGATGTCCCTGCCTTGGAGTGTGCAGAGGACATCTCTGGGGTAAACTGTTGTGAGGACATTCCTGGTGTGCAAAGGCAGGCGTTCCTGTAATACACAAGGGTGAGGACATCACTGTTGTGCACAGGAGGATGTCCCTGTGGTGCACAGTGGGGAGGATGTCCTTGTGGTGAACAGTGAGAATGATGTTCCTGTTTTGGACAGCTGAGAGGACCTCTCTATGGTTGACAGTAGGAAGGACATCCCTGTGATGGCTAGTGGGTAAAACGTCAATATGGTGGACAGTGGGGAGGACATCCCTGTTTTGGACAGTGGGGAGGACTTTACTGTTGTGGACAGTTGGAAGGACATCACTGTGGTGGACAGCTGGGAGGACCTCTCTTCGGTTGACAGTGAAAAAGATGTCCAGTGATGGACAATGATGAGGAGTGTGTTGGACAGAGCAGAAGACAGCCTTGTAGACTGTAGTAAGAACTTGCAGTAAGAACAAAAGTTCTTGTGGTGCACAAGAGAATGTCTCTTTGGTGGACAGTGAGAAGGGTGTCCTTGTAGTGGGGAGTTCAGAGGACATCTCTGGGGAGTACAGTGGTAAGAACATCCCTGTTGTGCACAGGAGTATGTCCCTGAGATGTACAGTGGGGAGGACATCACTGTGGTGGACAGGCAGAAGAATGTTCCTGTTGTGGACAGTGGGGAGGACCTCCCTGTGGTGGACAATGTGTAAGATGTCCCTGTGGTTTACAGTGTGGAGGATATTCATGTTGTGGACAGTGTTGACAACGTCCCTTTAGTGGACATTGGAGAGGACAACCATGTTGTGTACAGAGGTAAGGATGTCCTTGTGGTACACAGGAGGATGTCCCTGTGGTGGATATTGGGAAGGACATCTCTATGGTGAACAAATGAAAGGACGTCCCTGTGATTTACCGTTGCGAGGACCTTCTTGTTGTAGACAGTGGAGAGAACGTTTCTGTGGTGGACAGTGGAATATACATGTTTGTTGTAAACAGTGGCGAGGACGTCAATCTGGTAGACAATGGAAAAGACATCTTTGTGGTGGACAGTAGATAGGACTACCCTGTGGTGGACAGTGGGAAGGAGGTCCCTGTCCCTGTGGTGGACAGTGGAAATGACATATCAGTTGTGGACAGTGGAAAAGACATCCCTGTTGTGGACATTGGGATAGACCTCTTTTTGGTGGACAGTGGGAAGGGTGTGCCTCTGGTGGAAAGTGCGGAGGACCTACTTGTGATGGACAGTGGGAAGGAGATCCCTGTTATGATCTGAGGAGAGGATATCACTGAAGTGGACAGTCTTAAGGATGTCGTCTTGGTGGACAGCGGGGAGGACTTTCCTAGTTTGAATAGTTGGAAGGATATCACTGTTGTAGGCAGTGGGGAGCAAATTCAAGTGGTGGACGGTGGAGAATATTTCCCTGTGATGGACAGTGTGGAGGATATTACTGTGGTGCACTTGAGAATATCCCTGTGGTGCATAGTTGGAAGGATGTCCATATGGTGGAGAGTGCGGAGGACATATCTGTTGTGGACAGTGGTTAGGACATCCCAGTTGAGCACAGGGGGATATCCCTGTGTTGCACAGTGGGGAGGATGTCCCTGTTGTTTTCAGTGGGAAGGATTCGCTGTGTTTGATAGTTGGGAAGACATCCGTGTTGTGGACAGTTAGGAGGATGTCCCTGTGTTGGAGAGTTGAGAGGATTTCACTGTAGTAGACAGTGTGGATGATGGCCTTGTGGACAATAAGAGCAACACTCCGGTGGTGCACAAGAGAATGTCTCTTTGGTGGACAGTGAGAATGATGTCCTTGTAGTGGGAGTGCAGAAGACATCTTTGGGGTAGACAATGGTAAAATCATCCCTGTTGTGCACAGAAGGATGTCCCTGTGGTGTACAGTGGAAAGGACATCTCTGTAGTGGACAGTGAAGAGGACTTCCCTGTGATGGGCCATTGAAATGTCATCCTTGTGGTCGACTGTGGGAAAGGACGTCCCTTTGGAGGACAGTGTTGAGGACAACAATGTGGTGGACAGGCAGAAGGTTGTCTCTGTGGTAGACGGAGGGGAGGACCTCACTGTGGTGGACAGTGGGTATGGATGTCCCTGTGGTTTACAGTGCAGAGGATATCCTTGTGGTGGATTGTGGTGATAACTTCCATGTAGTGCATATTGTTGAGGACAACCATGTTGTGGACAGTGGTAAGGATGTCCTTGTAGGACACAGGAGGATATCCCTGTGGTGGACAGTGGGGAAGGGCATCTGTTTTGTGGACCGTGAAAAAAACGTCCCTGTGGTTGACAGTGGGAGGACCTAACTGTTGTGGACAGTGGGAGGGACACATCTTTTGTGGACAGTGGGAAGGATGTCCCTGTGGTGGATTGTGAAAGGAACATCTCTTTGGTGGACAGTAGAGAGGACCTCCCTGTGGTGGGACATTGGGAAGGAGGTCCCTGTTGTGGACAGTGGGGAAAATATTTCTGTGGTGGACCGTTGAAATGACGTCTCTGTGGTGGACCGTGGAAGAGGACCTCTTTGTTGTAGACAGTGGGTAGTACGTCCCTCTGGTAAACAGTGTGTAGTATGGTCCTGTGGTGGACACTGGGGAGGACGTCCCTGTTGCCGATATTGGGAAGGACCTCCTTGTGGTGAACAGTGGAAAGAACATCCCTGTTGTGGACTGTGGGAGGACATCCCTGTGGTGGACAAGGGGAAGGACATCCTGTGGTGGACAGTGAAGAGGACTTTCCTGTGTTGGACATTGGGATGAACATCCCTGTGGTGAATAGTGGGAAAGACGTTTCTTTAGTGGATAGTGGGGAGGATGTCTCTGTCGCAGAGTGTGCAGAGGATAACTCTGGGTGGAGGGTGTTGCTGACATCCCTGGTGTGCAAAGGAGGATATCCCTGTCGTGCACAGTGGTGAGGATATCCCTGTTGTGCACAGGAAAATGTCCCTGTTGTGCAAAAGTGGGTAAGATCTCTCAGTGGTGAACGGTGAAAAGGATGTCCACTGTCACTGTGGTGGACAATTTGGAGGATGTCCCTGTGGTGGACAGTGGGAAGGACGTCTATTTGGTGGACAACAATGAGGAATTCTCTATGGTGGACTGTATGAAGGACTTCCTTGTTGTGGTCAGTGGGGAGGATGTCCCTGTCATAGAGTGTGCAGAGGATAACTCTGGGTGGAGGGTGTTGCTGACATTCCTGGTGTGCAAAGGGGGATATCCCTGTGGTGCACTGCCTGTTTCTCTCTCTGATATGAAGACCTGCCTTTCTTCTCAGGTTCATGAATTGGCAGACATCTTCCACCTTCAGGAACAAATTTCATGGATCTCAGCCCTTTGTTCCCCCTCCCCTGCGCAGGACTCTCAGTGTTTGGTTTTCCCCTGTCACAAGCTCTCAGGGTATCCCTCCTCAGACACCTGCAGCTCCTGGTTCTAGCTCCTCACAGGACCCCACCACTCCATCCCCCTTCCTGGGCTAGTGCTCAGCATCCACACAGCCACATGCCCTGCCGCTCTTTCTTTCTCCTCATGCCCCATGCCCCCTTCCTCTTCATGGTCCTCTCATAACCTTTCCCAGCCTTCTTGCCCCCAATTGGGTACAGAGGACGTCTTCTGGAGATGAGGATGAAACAGAGCCAGAAGGGTGGAAGCAGGGATGAGGGCAGAGCCGTGACAGAAAATGAAAACCTGTGCCCTATGGAGAATCCTACAATCTTTAAAAAAACTCTGTTTTAACCAGTTAGAAAAATTAAATTCAGCTGTTAGGAATTATGGGCCCAATGCTCCCTTCACTCTTTCCCTTCTTGAAAGCCTTAGGGCAGGTGGATATTTAACACCCAATGAGTGGTTGACAGTTGCCCTTGGCCCATATTAAACTCGGGAACAATTTCTCTCCTGGCAGGCTTATTTGGCAGATCGTTGCAGGTCTCAGGCACAAGTCACTCTCTCAAGCTCATGCTCACCCTCCAATAATGGACACTTGATAAACTCCTAGGTTGAGGGAAATATGCCTCTAACCAAATACAGCAAATTTTTTCTCTGGGTCTCTTGGCTCAGTCTTCCTCAGCAGCTATGAGTGCCTGGAGAGCCATTCCCATGAAGGCTCTGTCCCTTTCACCCTTGACCAAGATCATTTAGGGCAAACAAGAAGAATTTTCAGAATTTGTTGCCCACCTCCTGGAGGCAGCTGAGAGATCCTTGCGAACCTGGCCAGGGGACAATAAACTTCTTCAGCAGCTTGCTTATGAAAATGCTAACTCTGCTGTAGGGCTGCCCTTCGAGGGAAATATAAAAATAAAGATTTGGATAACATGATTCATATCTGCAAGGATGTAGATCCCTTTGTCCAGAAGGTCTCACAAGCCATCAATCTAGATGTGGGAGCGGCCACTTACAGCTACTGGTGGTGGGGCAAACGTATCCACCTGTTTTAGATGTGGTCACCTGGGCCATTTTGCTAAACAGTGCCCTCAGGGTAAACCCATGGCTCAGCCCCCACCTCAATGGAAGGGAGACCGTTCACTTCCAATGACCCCTTGCCCTCGCTGCAGGCTAGGCAAATATTGGGCTACTGCCTTCCATTCCAAAACTGATATTTTGTCCAACCCCTCCATCCCCTTCAGGAAACGGGATGCAGAGCCAGACCCAGACCTCTTAGCCAGTCTCATTCCTGCCAGCCTCAGAAAACAGCCAGGCAGGGCCACATCAAACCTTCCATCAACAGCTCCCAAACCAGCCACAGCCCTCTGTAGGGCTACCCCAGGGAGTGCAAGATTTGACCTCTGTGCCTCCTGCAATACAATATTAGAAGCTGGAGGAGGAGTTCAGATGATCCCTAATGGTGTCTTTGGGCCTCCCCCACCCCAGACTTATTATCTTATCTTGGGCAGAGCATCTGCCACACTCCAAAGCATTACCATTTTCCCTTCAATTGTTGATAATGATTACTCTGGAGAAATTAAAGTATTGGCCACTAGTTCTAGAGGGCCCCTTCACATTCTCCAGGGACTGTGCCTTGCACAGGCCATTCCCCTTCCAGTAGACACCTCCACACCTTCCTTGGGCCCATCCCGAGGTGCTTCCACCCCTGAGTTTTCTGATGTCTATTGGGTCTAAAGACTCTCACAAGAGTGCCCACAATTAAAACTGAAACTTAATGGCAAAAACTTTGAGGGCATACTTGACTCAGGAACGGACTCCAGAGTTATTTCACAGGCCTCTTGGCCCTGTCAGCCTTCTTTAACTCACCTTCAAGGCATTGGCCAGTCCACCAACACCCTTCAAAACTCCCAATTGCTCACTTGGGAGGATCCTGAGGGTAATACTGGACACGTTAGACCATTCATTGTACCTGTCCTCCCTGTAAACTTATGGGGTCGAGATGTATTGAGTCAAATGGGAGTTCTTATGTTTAGCCCCTCTGCAGTTGTTACCCACCAGATGCTGGACCAGGGGTTCATCCCTGGACAAGGCTTGGGCAGATGCAACCAAGGGATCCCCACCCCAATTGCTGTTACACCAAAGACCTCACGCTCAGAACTGGGTTATGATTCAAATTTTTCTTAAGGACCATTGCTCCCCCTGCACGCAAGACAAATAAGATCACCTGGAAGTCAGATTCCCCTGTCTGGGTCGACCAATGATCCCTCCCTCAACATAAACTTTTAGCGGCCATGCAGTTGGTGCAGGAACAATTAGATGATGGCCACATTGAACCCTCCATCTCCCCTTGGAATACACACATTTTGTGATAAAAAAGAAAGGGGGCAAATGGAGACTGCTCCAGGACCTCAGAGAAATTAATAAGACTATAGTCCCAATTGGAGCCCTCCATCCTGGCCTCCCCTCCCCCGTGGCAATAACTAAGAGTTACAATAAGATGGTTATTGATTTGAAAGATTGTTTTTTCTGCATCCCCTTACACCCAGAGGATTGTAAAAGTTTTGTCTGTAGCCTTCCTGTTGTTAACTGCATTGGGGCATCTCCATGAATTCAGTGGAGGGTCCTACCTCAAGGCAGGGCCAATAGTCCCCCAAAAAAGTTTGTGGCCCATGTCATTGACCCTTTTCGCCTTAAATACACTGAGTTATATATTGTCCATTATATGGATGACATTCTTCTGGCTAGCCCTGATGAGACCACCTTGCCCAGGGTGGGCCAGGAGTTGGTAACTGCCCTCCAAGTCCTCACACTGCAGATTTCCCCTGAGAAGGTCCAGCTACAGCCCCCACATTTATTCTTGGGTTTTGAGCTTCACCACTCTAAGGTTCTCTCTCAAAAAAATTGAACTTAGAAAAGATTCCTTACAAACACTTAATGACTTTCAACGTCTCTTGTGAGACATAAATTGGTTGTGCCCCTATCTAAAATTAAAAACTGGAGAACTTAAGCCTCTATTTGATATTCTTCGAGGAGATTCTGACCCCTTCTTCCCTTGTGCCTTAACCTCTGAGGCCGCCTCCGCCCTTAAGCTCGTGGAGAAAGCCATTCAACAACAGACTGTTACCTATTATTCTCCAACATCCCCCTTATGGCTATTGGTTCTTCCCACCATGTTTGCCCCCATGGGATTGTTGTAACAGACTAAACCTTTGTATTGGCTTCATTTGCCCATCACCCCTCCTAAAGTGCTACTTGTTTATCCTGCCTTGGTGGCACAGATCATAAGGATGGGAAGAGAGACCTCCCTGAAGCTCTTTGGTAGAGACCCTGACCTTGTCAGCATTCCCTATGATGTCGCTCAAGTTAGGTGGCTACTTCAGACCTCAGATGAATGGGCTATTAACTGTATTTCATTTCAGGGAAAGATATATAACCACTCTCCCTCTGACAAACTTATCCAGTTCCTTGAAAACCAAGTGGTGGTCTTTCCTAAAGTGACTAAGAACATCACCATTCCTCAAGCACCATTGATTTTTACAGATGGATCCTCCTCTGGGGTTGCAGCCTTTAATATAGGTGGACAGGTCTCTAAGTTTCAGACCAAATTTTCCTCAGCACAGTTGGTAGAATTGGTTCCTGTTATTCAATTCTTTAAGACTTTCCCAGATTGTGCCTTTTATCTTTTTACTGACAGTGCACATGTGGCTCAATCAGTGCCTCTGTTAGAGACCGTTCCCTTTACAAGGCCGTCTACCAATCCTTCCCTCCTCTTTTCTAAGCTTCAGGAGATAATTTTAGCTAGATCCCATCCATTCTTTGTGGGTCACATACATGCCCACTCTGGTCTACCTGGACCAGTAAGCGAGGGAAATGAACTTGTTGATAGGGCCACCCGAGGGTCTCCATTTACCTTGGCGACCTTGGCCCTGCTTTCTGATCCTGTACAACAGGCACAAAAGGCCCAACAATTACATCATCTAAATCCCCAGACCTTTCGACAGATGTTCTCTATTACCAGAGAACAGGCACCCCAGATATTGTGTCAGTGCCAAGGATGTCTCACCCTCCTACCTCAGTTACATTTGGGAGTGAACCCTCATGGCCTCACCCCAGGAGAGACATGGCAAATGGATGTTACTCATTTTACCCCTTTTAGTAAGCTTAAATATATACATGTTTCTATTGATACCTTCAGTGGTTTTCTTTGCGCCTCACTACAATCTGGTGAGGCTACCAAAAATGTTATTAATCATGTGATTATTTTGCTTTGCCTTTATGCCCATACTTAAGATACTTAAGACTGATAATGGCCCTTGATATGCCAGCACCTCCTTCAAACAGTTCTGTGCCCAGCTTAATATTAAACATGTTACTGGTATCCCGTATAAACCCCAAGGACAGGGCATTGAAGAAACGGTACATCAGACCTTAAAGAACATGGTCTTAAAATTACAACATTCAAGGGGCATTTTATACCCCCAAAAGAGGAATCATAAAATCTTGTTAAATCATGCACTATTCGTTCTCAATATTTTGACCCTTGATGAAAAAAGAAAGTCTGCAGCAGACAGATTTTGGCACCCTACTACAGCAGACTCCTATGCCAAAGTCATGTGGAAAGATCCATTGACATATAAGTGGAATGGTCCTGATATAGTCCTTATCTAGGGAAAAGGACAAATGTGTATATATGATTCCAAGGAACAAAATGCCAGATGGCTATCAGAAAGACTGGTGAAGTTGGCTAACTCTACCCAGGGATACCCCGGAGAATGGTTCTTAACTGTGCTTCCTTTCAGAAAAATGCATCTAGTTGCCTTGCTCCTCCTTCTCCTCCTGCTCACACTTCAGATTTATCAAAATGTGAGTATCAAACCCCAGCATTCCCCATACCAGATTTATAATTTTACTTGGGTCATAATAAACCATATATATATAAACCTATAGCTCTGATTATTATTTGCATCTTGGGGCTGTGAAACCACAAGAGATGCATATTGGAGACCCCCACTCCTCCTGGGATTATATCACCTTAAGGAGAATGTTTCTACCTACATATTTACAGGACAAAGTAGGAATTAAGACCGCCCAAACATTTAGATCCTGGTGGGAATTCAAATGGCGTGTCCCTCTTCTTATATCCTTTATGGATGTAGGGAGGAGTAAAGACTGGACAGGCCAAGGATATGAATGGGGCCTACGTCTAAGAGAGTGCTCGACCTTTACACTTACCTGCTCGGACCCGAGACTCATCTTTAGAATTAAGCACCTTAAGAGTATCCGTAATAAAAACGTTGCTGCTGTGGGCCCTAATCCTGCCATACAGCACCCTCGGCCACCAGCCAAGCCTGTCCCCAGGCCTGGAATTACTGCTCCAGCCATTTTGCCTCTCCCCACCTCCCCCCAGGTTACCTCATTTTAGCCCACTATACCTGTGGGCCCTCCTAGCTCTGCGGACCTTATTATTTCTCTGGCAAATGCCTCACTTGAAGCTATTCATAATACCAGTGAATATCAATATCAAGAATATTGGATTTGTTTTTCGCCTACTCCCCCATTTTTATGAGGGAATAGCTGTTTTTTACCCGTCCCTCCTTATCTGATAATAGCAATTAATTATTATGGTCTACTTTACCTGAGGGAGGTCTCACTATTAGTTCCATCTCTGGCATAGGCCTCTGCCTTTTGGGGCCCTCTATGCTTTCCCCCCTCAAATTTGGTCCCTATTTGTAATCAGACATTGATTTTAAATAATATATTTTTATATACCATAGCATCCAATGGTACCTATTTTGCCCGTGCCACTGGATTGACATTATATATTTCCAATTTTGATTTTTTAAAGACCAGAGATTATTGTGTAGTTGTTAGCATTCTCCCTCATTTTTATTCAATATTCAGAGTCTTTTCTTAATGTTCTGGATCAAAGTCTTTCCCTTAGGATCAAACGAGAGCCTCTGACAGCCCTTACATTGTCTGTCATATTAGGAATCAGCGCTATTGGCACAGGTATTGGCATTGCTTCTCTAGTCACCTCCAATAATCATGATGCCAATCTTCAGTCTCTTATTGATAAAGATTTAAATAATTTGAGAGAAGGTATACAAGACCTTAAGGACTCTTTGGCTTCTCTTTGTGAGGTGGTGTTACAGAACAGGAAAGGACTTGACCTTGTCTTCTTTAAGGAAGAAGGTCTCTGCATAGCCCTCAGAGAAGAATGTTGCTTTTACTCTGATAAGACAGGTCTTGTCCAAAATAGCCTGGACAAAGTCAAAAAGAGTTTAGAGGAAAGAAACAGAGCCAGAGAACAAGAGTCATGGTATCAAAATTGGTTCTCTACTTCACCTTGGCTTACTACCCTATTGCCTAGTTTACTAGGACCCTTTGTTGGTATTTTATTGCTTCTGTCTTTTGGCCCTTGGGCTCTTAACTGCCTCACAAGTTTTGTTAAGAACCAGATTGATGTTGCCATCAAGAAGTTAGTTGAAGTTCATTACCATCAACTGAAGACTGAAGGAAATTAGCAAGTGATTCTGCCAGAGACAGGCGCAGCTGCCAGCCACCCTGCCTTCCCCTATGGCTGACCCCTAGATTTCCACACCCTCAAGAAAGGTTCCTGGCATGCCTGGCTCTGCCCTCGGTTCTCTCGCTAGAAAGACTGGCCCCTTGATACCCTGACAAAAATTGGCTTTTTCCTACAATAAGGACTGCCTTTGATGTGGCCCTCTAATATCCGGGAGTCTTCCATTATGACAATATTACACCCCAAATAACAAATGGCCAATAACCTAGGCATTCACACAGGGATGTGTGAGAGAGAAGAGAAGGGCATCTAGAGAAAAGAGAAGACAGAAGGATACCCAGAGTGAAGAGAAAATTGTCAGGTATCCAGAGAGAGGAGAAGACAGAAGGACATCGGGAGAGACGAGAAAACAGAAGGGCATAGGGAGAGGGGAGAAGACAGAAGGGCATCCAGAGAGAGGAGAGGACAGAAGGCATCCAGAGAGAGGAGAGCACAGAAGGGCATCCAGAGAGAATAGAGTACAGAAGGGCATCTAGAGAGAGGAGAGAAGAGAAAGGCATCCAGTGAGAGGAAAAGACAAACAGGGAATGCAGGGAGAGGAGAGAGCAGAAGGGCATCCAGAGAGAAAAGAAGACAGAAGGGCATCCAGGGAGAAGAAATGACAGAAGGGCATCAGGCGATAGGAGAAGACAGAAGGGCATCCAGAGAGAGGAGTGGACAGAGTGGCCTTCAAGAGAGAAGAGAGGAAAGAAGGGCATCAAGAGAGAGGAGAGGATAGAAGGACATCCCGAGAGAAGAGAGGACAAAAGCACATCCAGAGAGATGAGACAACAGGAGAGAATCCAGAAAGAGGAGAGAACAGAAGCCCATCCAGCGAGAGCAGAAGACTGAAGGACATCCAGAGAGAAAAGAGGACTGAAGGGCATCCAGAGAGAGGAGAAGACAGAAGCACATCCAGAGAGAGGAGAGGACAGAATGGCATCCAGTGAGAGGAGAGAACAGAAGGGCATCTAGAGAGAAGAGACGACAGAAGGATATCCAGAGTGAGGAGAAATCTTTTGGACATCCAGAGAGAGGAGAAGACAGAAAGGCTTCCAGGGAGAGTAGAGAATAGAACGTTATCCAGAGAGTGGAGCAGACAAAAGAACATCCAGACAGAGGAGAGAACATAAGGTCATCCAGAGAGAATAGAGAAGAGAAGGGCATGTAGAGAGAGTAGAGAACAGAAGGGTATCCAGAAAGAGGAGAAGACAGAAGAACATTTTGGAGATAGGAGAAGACAGAAGGGCATCCAGAGAGAGGAGGGGAGAGAATGGCCTCCAGAGAGAAGAGATAAAAGAAGGGCATCCAGAGAGAGGAAGTGGCAGATAGGCATCCACAGAAAAGAGAAATGAAGGGCATACAGAAAGAGGAGAAGATCGAAGGGCATCTAGATTGAGGAGAGAACAGAAGGGCATCTAGAGAGAGGAGAGAACAGAAGAGCATCCAGAGAGCAGAGAAGACAGAAGGGCTTCCAGAGAGAGGAGAGAACAGAAGGGCATCTGGAAAGAGAAGAAGAGAGAAGGGAATCCAGAGAGAGGAGAGAACAGAAGGGCATCCAGAGAAAGAAGAGGACACAAGGGCATCCAGAGAGAGGAGAGAACAGAAGGGTATCAAGAGAGAGGAGAGGACAAAATGGCATCCAGAGAGAGAAGAGAACAGAAGGGCAACCAGAGAAAGGGGAAGACAGAAGGGAATCCAGAGAGAGGAGAGGACAGAAGGACATCCTGTAAGAAGTGAGAACAGAAGCGCATCCAGAGAGATGAGAGAACAGGAAAGAATCCAGAAGAAGAAGAAGAGCATAGAAGCCCACCCAGAAAGAGCAGAAAACTGAAGACATCCAGAGAGAGAAGAGGACAGAAGGGCATACCGAAGGAGGAGAAAACAGAAGGGCATCTAGAGAGAGAAGAGGACAGAATAGCATCCAGTGAGAGGAGAGAACTGAAAAGCATCTAGAGAGAGGAGAAGACAGAAGGGAATCCAGAGTGAAGAGAAAATTGTCAGGAATCCAGAGAGAGTAGAATACAGAAGAGCATCGGGAGAGACAAGAGAACAGAAGGCCATAGGGAGAGAGGAGAAGACAGAAGGGCATCCAGAGAGAGGAGAGCACTGAAGGGCATCCAGAGAGACAAGAGAACAGAAGGGCATCCAGAGAGAATAGAGGACAGAAGGACATCTAGAGAGAGGAGAGAACAGAAAGCAATCCAGAGAGAGGAGAAGACAGAAGGTCTTCTAGAGAGAGGAGAGAACAGAAGGACATCCAGTGAGAGGAAAGAACAGAATGGCATCCATGTATAGGAGAGGTCAGAAGGGCTTCCAGAGAGAGGAGAGTGAAGAAGGGCATGTAGAGGGAGAAGAGACCAGTAGGGCATCAAAAGGGAGGAGAATACAGAAGGGCACCCAGAGATAAAAAAGGACAGAAGGGCATCAAGAGAGATGCCAGAACAGAAGGGCATCCAAAGAGAGGAGAAAACAGAAAAGCTTTCAGAGAGAGGAGAGAACAGAAGGGCATCCAGAAAGATGAGAATAGAGAAGGCATCCATGTGGAGAAGAGCATAGACGAGCATCCTAGGAAAGTAGAGGACAGAAAGGCATCAAGTAGAGAAGAGAACAGAAGGGCATCCAAAGAGAGGAGAAAACAGAAAAGCTTTCAGAGAGAGGAGAGAACAGAAGGGTATTCAGAAAGATGAGAATAGAGAAGGCATCCATGTGGAGAAGAGCATAGTCGAGCATCCTAGGAAAGTAGAGGACAGAAGGGCATCAAGTAGAGAAGAGAAGAGAACAGAAGGGCATACAAAGAGAGGAGAGGACAAAAGGGCATCTAGAGCAATCAGAGAACAGAAGGGTATACAGAAAGAGGTGAAGACAGAAGGGCATCTGGAGATAGGAAAAGACAGAAGGGCATTCATAGAGAGGAGAGGACAGAATGGACTCCAGAGAGAAGAGAGAGCAGAAGGGCATCCAGAGAGAGGAGAGGAAAGAAGGACATCTACAAAAAAGAATACAGAAGGCTATACAGAGAGAGGAGAAGACAGAAGAGCATCTAGATAGAGGAGAGAACAAAAGGGCATGCAGAAATGGGTCAGAAAAGAAGGGAATCTGGAAAAGGAGGAGACAGAAGCGAATCCATAGAGATGTTAGAACAGAAGAGCATTTGGAGAGATGAGAAGCCCAAAGGGCATCCAGAGAAAGGCGAGAACAGAAGTGCATCCAGAAGAGGAGAGGACAGAAGAGCATCCAGAGAGTGGAGAGAATGACAGGAATCCAGAGAGAAGAGGACAGAATTGCATCCAGTGAGAGGAGAGAACAGAGGGCATCCAGAGAGAGGAGAGAACAGAAGGGCATTCAGAGAGAGAAGAGAAAAGAAGGGCATCAGGAGAGAGGAGAAGTCAGAAGGTCACCAGGATAGAGGAGATGGCAGAAGGGCATCCAGAGAGTGGAGAGGATAGAATGACATCCAGAGAGAGGAGAAGACAGAAGGGAATCCAGAGACAGCAGAGAACAGAAGGGCATCCAGAGAGAGGAGAGGACAGAAGGGCATCTAGAGAGAGCAGAGAACAGAAGGGCATCCAGAAAGAGGAGGAGACAGAAGGGCATTGTGAAATAGGAGAAGACAGAAGGGCATCCAGAGAGAGGAGAGGACAGAATTTCCTTCAGAGAGAAGACAGAGCAGAAGGGTATCTAGAGAGAGGAGAGGAAAGAAGGGCATCCAAATTAAATAGTACAGAAGGCCGTACAGAGAGAGGAGAAGACAGAAGGGCATCTAGATAGAGGAGAGAACAGAAGGGCATCCAGGAAGAGGAGAGAAAAGAAGGGCATCCAGAGAAGGAGAAGACAGAAGCGAATCCAGAGAGAGGAGAGAACAGAAGGGCATTCAGAGAGAGGGGAGAACAGAAGGAAATCCAGAGAGATGAGAGACCAGAAGGGCATCAAGAGAGACGAGAAGACAGAAGGGAATCCAGAGAGAGGAGAGAACAGAAGGGCATCAAGAGAGAGGAGAAAGCAGAAGGGCATCTAAAGAGATCAGAGAAAAGAAGGGCATCCAGAAAGAGGAGAAGACAGAAGGGCATCGGGAGATAGGAGAAGACAGAACAGCATCCGGAGAGCGGAGAGAACAGAAGAATATCCAGAGAAAGAAGAAGTCATAATGGAAGCCAGAGAGACGAGGGAACAGACATGTATAGGGAGAGATGAGAAGACAGAAGGGCATCTGCAGAGAGGAGAATACAGAACGGCATCCAGAGTGAGGAGAGAACAGAAAGGCATCCAGAGAGAGGAGAAGACAGAAGAAATGCTGGTGAGACAAGAGAACAGAAGGGCATAGGGAGAGAGGAGATGTCAGAAGTGTATACAGAGAGAGGAGAGGATAGAAGGGCATTCAGAGGAAGGAGAAGACAGAAGGGCATCCAGAGAGAGGAGAGGGAAGAAGGTCATCCAGAAAGAGGAGAGAGAACAAAGGGCCTCAAGAGAGAGAAGTAAAAAGAAGGGCATCCAGAGAGAGGAGAGGACAGAAGGGCATAGGGAAAGAGGTGAATACAGAAGGGCATGCAGAGAGAGGAGAGAATTGAAGGGCATCCAGAGAGAGGATAAGAGAGAAGGGCATCCTGAGAGAGGAGGGAACAGAAGGGCATCCAGAGAGAGGAGACAGTTTAAGGGCACCCAGAGAGAAGATAAGACAGAAGGGCATCCAGAGAGAGGAGAAGAGAGAAGGGCATCCTGAGAGAGGAGGGAACAGATGGGCATCCAGAGAGAGGAGACAGTTTAAGGGCACCCAGAGAGAAGATAAGACAGAAGGGCATCCAGAGAGAGTAGAGAACAAAAGGGCATCCAGAAAGAAAAGAGAACAGAAGGGTAACAAGAGAGAGGAGAAGATAGAAGGGAATCCAGAGGGGAAAGAGAACAGATGGGCATCAAGAGAGAGGAGAGAGCAGAAGGGAATCCAGAGAGAGAAGAGGACACAAGAGCATCCAGAGTGAGGAAAGAACAGAAGGGCATCCAGAAAGACGATAGAACAGAAGGGCATCAAAAGAGAGGAGAAGACAGAATGTAATTCAAAGAGAGGAGAGAACAGAAGGGCATCCAGAGAGGCAAGAGAACAGAAAGGCATCCAGATAGAATAGAGGACAGAAGGGCATCTAGAGAGGGGAAAGAAGAGAAGGGCATCCAGATAGAGGAGAAGACATAAAGGGAATCCAGAGAGAGGAGAGAACCGAAGGGCATCAAGAGAGAGGAGAGGACAAAGAAGCATCTAGATAGAGGAGAGAAAAGAAGGGCATCCAGAGAGAGGAGAGGACAGAAAGTCATCCAGAGAAAGGAGAGATCAGAAGGGCATCCATGGAGAGGAGAGTTTAGTAGGGCATCCAGAGAGAGGAGAGAACATAAGGTCATCCAGAGAGATGAGAGGACAGAAGGGCATGTAGAGAGAGGAGAGAACCAAACGGCATCCTGATAGAGGAGAGAATAGAAGGGCATCCAGAGAGAGAAGAAGACAGAAGGGCATGTAGAGAGAGGAGAAAACAGAAGGGCCTCCAGAGACAGGAGAGCACAGAAGGGCATCAAGAGAGTCAAGAGAACAGTAAGGCTTCCAGAGAGAATAAAGGACAGAAGAGCATCTAGAGAGAGGAGAGAATTGAAGGGCATCCAGAAAGAGGAGAAGACAAAAAGGGAATACAGAGAGAGGAGAGAACAGAAGGGCATACAGAGAGAGGAGAGTACAGAAGGGCATGCAGAGAGAGGAGAGTACAGAAAGCCATCCAGAGAGAGGAAAAGACAGAAGGGCATCCAGAGAGAGGAGAGTACAGAAGGGCATCCAGAGATAAGGGAGATCAGAAGGGTATCCAGAGAGAGGAGAAGACAGATGGGCATGCAAAGAGATGAGAGGACAGAAGGTCATTAAGAGAGAGGAGAGAAAAGAAGGGCATCCACAAAGAGGATAAAACAGAACGGTGTACATAGAGAGTAGAGAACAGAAGGGCATCTGAAAATAGGTGTAGAGAGAAGGCTTCCAGATGGAGAAGAGGACCGACGGGCATCCTGAGAGAGGAGAGGACAGAAGGGCATTCAGGGATAGAAAAGAACAGAAGGGCATCCAGAGAGGGGAGAGGACAGAAGGGCATCTAAGGAAAGCAGAGAACAGAAGGGCATCCAGGAAGTGGAGAAGACAGAGGGGTATCGGGAGATAGGAGAAGACAGAAGAGCATTCTGGAGAGAAGAGGACAGAAGGTCATCCAGAGAGAGGAGAGAACAGAAGGGCATCCACAAAGAGGATAAAACAGAAGGGTGTACAGAGAGAGTAGAGAACAGAAGGGCATCTGAAAATAGGTGTAGAGAGAAGGCTTCCAGGTGGAGAAGAGGACCAACGGGCATCCTGAGAGAGGAGAGGACAGAAGGGCATTCAGGGATAGAAAAGAACAGAAGGGCATCCAGAGAGGGGAGAGGACAGAAGGTCATCTAAGGACAGCAGAGAACAGAAGGGCATCCAGGAAGTGGAGAAGACAGAGGGGTATCAGGAGATAGGAGAAGACAGAAGGGCATTCAGGAGAGAAGAGGACAGAAGGGCATCCAGAGAGAGGAGAAGACAGAAGGGCATCCAGAGTGAGGAGAGAAAAGAAGGGCATCTAGAGAGAAGAGAAGACAGAAAAATATACAGAGTGAATAGAAAATTGTCGGGCATCCAGAGAGTCTAGAAGACAGAAGGGAATCTAGAATGAGGAGATAATGGTAGGAAATCCAGAGAGAGGAGAGAGCAGAAGGGCATCCAGAGTGAGGAGAAGACAGAAGGGCATCCGGAGAGAGGAGAGAGCAGATGGGCATCCAGAAAGAAGAGAAAACAGAAGGGCATCCAAAGAGAGGAGAAGACAGAAGAAAATCCAGAGATTGGAGAAGACAGAAGGGCATCCGGAGAGAGGAGAGAACAGAAGGGCATCCAGAAGAGGAGAGAGAAGAAGGGAATCCAGAGAGAGAAGACAGATGGGCATCCAGAGAGAGGAGAGGACAGAAGGTCATCCAGAGAGAGGAGAGGACAGAATGGCATCCACAGAGAGGAGAAAACAGAAGGGCGTCCAGAGAGAGGAGAGAACAAAAGGTCATCCACAATTAGGATAAGAGAAAAGGCATCGAGATGGAGAAGAGGACCATCGGGCCACCTGAGAGAGGAGAGGACAGAAGGGAATTCAGGGAGAAAAGAGAACAGAAGGGCATCCAGATAGAGGAGAGGACAGAAGGGCATCTAGGGAAAGCAGAGAACAGAAGGGCATCCAGGAAGGGGAGAAGACAGAGGGTTATCGGGGGTTAGTAGAAGACAGAATGGCATCCAGATAGAGGAGAAGACAGAAGGGCATCCGGAGATAGGAGTGAACAGAAGGACATCCAGAAAGAGGAGAAAACAGAAGGGCATCCAAAGAGAGGAGAAGACAGAAGCGCATTCGGAGTGAGGAGTGAAAAGAAGGGCATCTAAAGAGAAGAGAAGACAGAAGGGCATCCGGAGATAGGAGTGAACAGAAGGGCATCGAGAAAGATCAGAAAACAGAAGGGCATCCAAAGAGAGGAGAAGACAGTAGGGAATCCAGAGATAGGAGAAGACAGAAGGGCATCCGGAAAGAGGAGGGAACTGAAGGGCATCCAGAGAGAGGAGAGAGCAGAAGGCCATCCAGAGAGAGAAGACAGATGGGCATCCAGAGAGAGGAGAGGACAGAAGGTCATCCAGAGAGAGGAGAGAACAGAAGGGCATCCACAAAGAGAAGAAAACAGAAGGGTGTGCAGAGAGAAGAAACAAGAGGAGGGTATTCAGAAATAGTAGTAGAGAGAAGGCATCCAGATGGAGAAGAGGACCGACGGGCAACCTGAGAGTAGATAGGACAGAAGGGCATTCACGGTGAGAAGAGATCAGAAGGGCAAACAGAGAGAGGAGAGGACAGAAAGGTATCTAGGGAAAGCAGAGAACAGAAGGGCATCCAGGAAGGGGAGAAGACAGAGGGGCACTGGGAGATAGGAGAAGACAGATGGGCATCCAGAGAGAGGAGAAGACTGAAGGGAAACCATAGAGATGAGACAAAAGAACGGCATCCAGAGAGAGGAGAAAACAGAACAGAATCCAAAGAGAGGAGAGAGCAGAAGGGCATCTAGAGAGAGGAGAAATTAAAAAGCCAATACAAAGAGTGGAGAGAACAGAAGGGCATCCAGAGAGAGGAGAAGACAGAAGGGCATCAAGAGAGAGGAGAGGACAGAAGGGCATCCGGAATGAGGAGAGAACAGAAGGGCATCTAGAGAAAAGAGAAGACAGAAGGATATACAGAATGAGGAGAAAATTGTCGGTCATCCAGAGAGGGGAGAAGACAGAAGGGAATCTAGAGTGAGAAGATAATGGTAGGGAATCCAGAGAGAGGAGAAAACAGAAGGGCATCCAAAGAGAGGAGAAGACAGAAGGGAACCCAGAGAGAGGAGAAGACAGAAGGGAATCCAGAGAGAGGAGAGAGCATAAGGATATCTAGAGAGAGAAGACAGATGTGCATCCAGAGAGAGGAGAGGACAGAAGGTCATCCAGAGAGAGGAGAGTACAGAAAAGCATCCACTGAGAGGAGAGAACAGAAGGGCATGCAGAGAGAGGAGAGAACAGGAGGGCATCCGGAAATAGGAGAAGACAGAGGCATTCCGATGGAGAAGAGAACCGATGGGCATCCTGAGAGAGGAGAGGAAAGAAGGGCATTCAATGAGAGAAGAGAACAGAAGGGCATCCAGAGAGCAGAGGACACAAGGGCATGTAGAGAAAGCAGAGAACAGAAGGGCATCCAGGAAGGGGAGAATACAGAGGGGCATCAGGAGATAGGAGAAGACTGATGGGCATCCAGAGAGAGGAAAAGACAGAAGGGGATTGGAAGAGAGGAGAGAAGAGAAGGGCATCCAGAGAGAGGAGAAGACAAAAGGGAATCCAGAGAGATTAGAGAACAGATCAGAATCCAGAGAGAGGAGAGAGCAGAAGGGCATCCAAAGAGAGGTGAAGACAGAAGGGCATCCGGAGTGAAGAGAGAACAGAAGGGCATCTAGAGAGAAGAGAAGGCAGAAGGATATACAAAGTGAGGAGATAATTGTCGGGCATCCAGAGAGGGGAGAAGACAGAAGGAAATCTAGAGTGAGGAGAAAATGGTAAAAAATCCAGAGACAGGAGAGAGCAGATGGGCATCCAGAGAGAGGAGAAGACAGATGGGCATCAAGAAAGATGAGAACACAGAAGGGTGTCCAGAGAGAGGAGAGAACAGAAGGGCATCTGGAAATAGGAGAAGACTGAGGCATCCAGATGGAGAAGAGGACCGACGGGTGTCCTGAGAGAGGAGAGGACAGAAGAGCATTCAGGGAGAGAAAAGAACAGAAGGGCATTCAGAGAGAGGAGAGGACAGAAGGGCATCTAGAGAAAGCAGAGAACAGAATGGCATCCAGGAAGGGGAGAAGACAGAGGGGCATCGGGAGATAGGAGAAGACAGAAGGGCATCCAGAGAGAGGAGAGGACAGAAGCGCATCCAAAGAGAGGAGAGAACAGAAGTGAATCCAAAGAGAGAAGACAGAAGGGCATTCAGAGAGAGTAGAGAGCATTAGGGCATCCAGAGTGAGGAGAAGACAGAAGAGAATCTGTGGGGACAAATCTTGCTGGCGGGGGGAAAGAGGGAGTCCAGCGACAGAGTCTCAGGGCGGTCCGACACCAAAGCTTCCCACGCCGCCAGCGGAGGATCCCACATTCACACAGCTGTCTGTCGGTGGGCGGGCTGGATGCTGCATTGGCAAGGTTCCAGGGTTCCAAAAGCTGAGAATCAGGCGGAGAGACCATGGACACGTGGAGTCCGGTTTTCCAAAGCTTTTATTGTTCATGGCATGATGAGTGGGCACAAGTGATATGCGCTTCCACCGCCAAAAGCCAGGGGAGACCAGTCTTATAGGGAAGGGAGAAAGGGGAGGGAATAACTTAATTAGCTACGCCCCTGGCCTTTTGATAATTCATTAATATTTAAATCTCTGGAGGTAGAGACTTGTTAATCACGCCCTCTACCTGTCCTACATGACTGAAGGTAACAGGTTAAATGGAGTTACCTCGTCCAAGGCTCAACATCCCACCCTCTTTTCTTTTATAAAAGGAGGGGCAACTCTGTGTTAATGAGAGATGTGGACCACGTGGAAGTAGTCTGGAATCCCAGAGCGTGGGGAGATAATATGTCGTCCCTGACAGGCAATGTCCTGTTGGGTCTCCTGGCTATCTCAAACCCAGCGCTCTATCAAGGGGGCCTAGGAACAGGGCTAAACATCCTACTGTCCCTAAAAGGGTCTCTGGGGTTTAAAGCCCGTTCAACCAGGCTATGTCCAAACCATGTCTTCACGGCCCAACATCTCACTGTTTTTAGTGAAAATTTTGGATGAGGTGGTCAAAATAAAACACTATGAAGGCCAGAGGGTGTAGCATAACTAAGTCAAGGGTAATGGGAATTGAGGGTAGGGTTTGGAAGGCAGGGAATCATTGAAACAATTAAATATATGTTGTACAGTTTGAGGGTAATAACATCTGATTAATCTAAATAGACATTATGTTTTCCTCACTAACATGTAACTTTAGCTATGTGACTTTGGCAAAAGAGTTCATTTGTAGTTGGAAGGTCTGGATCTGTCTTCTGCAGTGAGCATCTCTGGGTTCTGGCGTGTATCTCTGGAGCCTGGTGTGGGTCTCTGGATCTCAGCATGTTTTGCCTTCTTTAGTCAGATGAGATGACTGGAAGAAGGCAGCTTGGCAGGTTCCAGGAGGTGGCGCTGTCACTGGATCTCGACGTGTCTCTGGAGTCTGCAGTCAGATGAGGTGGCTGGGAAGAAGCAGCTTGGCATCTCAGGCATGTTCCAGAGGATGGCTGGACTCTGTTGGATCTGTGGGTATACCTGTAGGATAATCACAGCAGGGAAGCAGCATCTCCGGCAGGGAGATGTCTGTAGGCTGGACATGGGGCATTAAATTGCTTGGGAACAAGCACCTTATGGCCTGTCGTTAAGATCTTGGAAAAGCAAAGGTGTCTGAGGAAAGTTTAGTCTTGGAAGGTATCTTTGAGTCTGTTTTTGGATGGCTGAGGGAGAAAAACAATGTTAATTTTGTATCTAGGATTGGCAGCAACAGTTTGTCTGTAAAAGAAATTAGTTGTTAATTAAGATTCAAGATATGGTGATCAGCACGTTCACTTAACTGTGGAAGGAAATTAGATGGCTTTTAAACCTTGAAGAAATTATAAAGGTTGAAAAATAATTTTGGACATCTATCACGAGTATTAGAGAGAAAAGGCAGCATTAAAATAAAAAAAATAACAAATTTTTGGTTGAAAAAACACAAGCATTGTTGTTCTAGGTGTTCCTGTGAGGAAGAAAAGGAAACGTTTAAAAATTTTGGTTGAAAAACAGGAACGTTTGTTGCAGGTCCTCCTGTTGGGGAGGAGCAGTACTGGAGGGTTTAGAAGCAGTGGGGGGAGGGGCCTAGCTCTGCCATGTGGCGTCTGGGTGCTCTGGCAGAGAGGTTCTGCATTCCCGATTTTCTTTTTCTTAGCTTGTAAATTTTAAATGTAGATAAATGTAAAGGCCAACTTTGAAGAAAAGTTTAAGGCAAGCAAGAAGTATTGGGGAGGGCTAAGAGTCAGAAAGAGTGAGAGTCTGTGTCTATGGGAAAGACACGTGGAAGCTGGATTGGAGTCAGCAGCTTTGAAAGAAACTGGCAGGCAGCACAGGGGGCAAAGGGTGCAGGCAGGATTTTAGATCCGCTGCTTCAGGCAAGCTGGCTGAGATAAGTAGCTTTAGTCAGCTGCAAATGACTGAGGGTGAGGGGAAGCATAGGCTGGCTAAGGAACACTGGGCTGGGTAGCAAGCAGGGTTCTGCCCTGTTGCTTCAGGCAAGCAGGCTAAGCCAAATAGCTGTAGTGTAGAGTGAAAAATTATAAAGGCCATTTTATGAAATATGTGTAGATTTTTCCGCCTTACAGAACTCAGAACTGAAAATAAGATTTCAGGCCTTCACATTCCAGGTGAAGGACACTTGCTGGATTACATTCCCTGAGCCTCACCCAAGGCAGGAAGGCATTCCTGACTACAGATAAAGATGTTATCACCTAGGTGGGGCCATAGCCCTATAGCCGGAAGGAAAAAGTGACTCTAGATCGTTTGGGCTAGATTCTCTGAAATGTTCCACTGTTCTTGGTTACCCCTCCCTTGGTCTTCCCAGTGCTATGTTCAAAATTTGTAAAACAACCAATCATGTGTAAGCGCGCGAAAATGCCTTCCTCCCCCCACCCCATGCTATAAAAGACCCTTTATCCCACCACACGTGGCCAAAAACCCTGCTCTTGGAGCTAAAGAGCTTGTCGTTTTTGACCGCCGGCTCCTCCCCTAATAAACCTCTGCTGATTGCATCCAGGTATGGTTTCTTGTGATTTTTGGGTGGTCGCCATTCCGGAGGCTTGAGGAAGGGTCTCCCGAGTATGGGGGTCTTCATTTGGGGGCTCGTCCGGGATATGCGACCACCTTAATCCAAGAACCACGCTGGGAGGTAAAGGGACACCGCGGTTTTTTCTGTCTAGTTGTTGTGTGACCTTTTGTCTAAATCGTCTGATTTCTCGTGTGCTAGGGTTGCCTAAATCGTGTGCTGTTTTGTCTAGGTTTGTTTAAGTTATTTGGTTTCTAAGTTGTTTGTGCCCGTCTATCTGAATTATTTGGTTTCTGAAAAGTGCACTTCGGTTTGGACTGGCAGCTGTTTCTGTCTCGTGAGGGGCAGTAAACCATTCGTTTCGAGAGGGGACAAATGAGTGATTAGCAGACGTGCTGGAGAGTCACTAGCTGCTGCACCCCCAGAGACGTTTGGGGGTTCATCTAGGTGCCGGAGAGGACGTGGAATCCCTCTTGGCTGGCACAGGTTTGCATCTAGGTGCCGGAGAGGACGTGGAATCCCTCTTGACTGGCACTGGCGATTGGGACGGGTTTTTTGTTAGTCTTTTTGTGTGTTAACAATGAAACTAGAGAGAAATGGTCAGAAATGGCCACCATGGTTGTTATGCTCTCATGGCAGTGTGTCTATTTTTGGTTTGTTCATTGCTGGCGTGTTAGAAATCTGGTAGACTTGGTCCAGCATAGGCTGACCAAGCTGTCTGAATCTGTTAAATCTGAATCTGTGAAGACTGACCGCGTTGTCTGGTTATTGGAGTCTTACTTGGAAGGCGAGAGGCCTTCCAGAGGGTCAGGGAATCTGACCGTCAGGTTTCAAGAGCCTGAGCGCTCCTACTTGGGGAGAAGACGCGGAATCCTTCTCCACCTGGGGTCGTAACCAAATGTGGTTAAGTGTTATTTGTGCCACCCGTGGCAGGGGTGAGCTATCTGTGTTTTATGTACCACCCGTGAGAGGGGTGAGCTATTTGTGTTGTTTTTTTTATATGTGTGTGTCTTTTCTTGGCAAATCATCTGTGTGTTAGCTGTTAATCTACTGTCTTAAACATCTTGAGTTAAAAATAGGTAACATGATTGCCGGCAGAGAGAGAAATGAAGCCGCCGGTACAAGAATACAACTGCAGAAAGGCGGGCAGGTCCTTTAATAAGGGGCAGCTACCTCGGTTCGTGCTCGCGGTTCCTGTTCCTACAGCCCGCCTACCTCATGTAGGGTATGCTTCAGGTAACAGCACATGGAGGGTGCCCTCACCCAGCCCGCTCACCCAGCCCCGCACTTGGCGGGCGACAACTCGTGGTTACCCCGCACAGCAACAGCGTGTAACGGCTACCTAGTTTGGTATTCCTGGCTGTACTGGGTACCTTGAGGTCACTAGTGCAACAAATGGCGGTTTTCCACCTGCCGCCTATGAAGATAGATGAGAACCCAGGTGATAAAAAAGAAAACAGCCGCAGCAAGATTGTTCACCTGAGAGTTACTTAATTTAGTTTAAAACTTACTTGTGAGGCAGTCTTGATTTACACAAGAAAAACTGATAATTTGCCCTGCTCTGTGGCTAGGAGAAAGGCACCAGCAGAAAGCAGAAAAAAAAAAAGGGGGGGGGCCAGCAGTTTTTTAGCTTCTGTAATAAGGAAGTTGATAATGATTTTTCCAGTTTAATACGTAAAGGAGTGCTTTTTTCTAAAATTACAGCTTAAAAGTTATAGGCTGCCCTGAGTCAGAAATATATATATATGAGTCAGAAATATATATATATATATATCCTTCAGTTTTGATAAATTTTCTAGCCATTACTGTTTGAGTCAATTTCATTATTTGTATGAGATTTTCATTAAGATTTGGTTCAAAGATGAGAGTTCTGACAAGATAAAATTAAAGAAGTGGTAGAGACTTGTGCTACTTTGTTGTTCTTGTTGTATATCACTTCTACCAAAGTTTCTATTTTGTTAAAAGTTAAATTCAAATAAGTGTCAAATGTAACTCAAGTTGCCTTTTAAAAATTGTTAATACTGTGTAAACCTTTAACATTGTAATAATCCTTGCTGTGAAATGCTATAGATAAGGCTATTCATTCTGATTTGATTTCTTTCTTAGAGCTTCAGAGGTGAGCTCACATTACACCTGTGGACAAGGTACTGTTTACAGACTGAATTAGGTTATGGTCTCTAGTGTGATGTGAACAGCAGTCATGCAGCCTCACAAATGCATCAGTCTACACAGAGTTCAAAGCAATAAATAAGGTAAAAGCCTTGCTTTCACAAGACCTTTGCAGGTTCTGGTCTTCAGATTGGGGACCCCATCAATTGATCAGGCCGTGGTCAGCAGATGTGACTGAGACCTCCATGTGACAGAAGGTAAGGGACACCCAAAGGCCCACGCCAGATTCCGCTGATAGATCTTGAGAGAGAGGGTTATATGAGACCCCACTAAGTTTGATCGGGACACATGAGGTTAAGCAGAGATCAGATAAGTTACCCACAGCCTTTCTAGACTAGCTCATAGAGACATTCTGTCAGTGTAGACAAGGCTCCAGAGGCTACAGAGACTACAAGATAAGTCATTGAAAGATTTAGGAAGTATACTACATATTAAAATGATTGATGGTAATAGCAAGTGAGAGAAGATTTAAAAGAAAGGAATAGAGAAGAGGAATAGAGAAGGTTTAGTGTAAGTCTAGAAGAAAAGAGTAGAGAAGAAGAATAGAGACCAGTTGCTGTGAGTCCAGAGGAATAGAGAGGAATAGAGGAGACTAGAGAGAGGTGAAGAAAGAGAAAGGTGACAGGAAAGAATTTACAGAAAGCAGAAAAAAGGGATTCCAATCAAAGAGAGATAAAACTCTTTGAAAAAGACCAGTGTGCGCATTGCAAGTAAAGGAGCCAGCTTCAGGGTCCAAGAGGGCCCTAACAAATAGGAGCCAGGGCCAGAAAATCCCAGGCCTCGAAAAACACCCCAAGTGTCGAAGATAACAGCTCTGTGTGAAGACGGCTATTGAGATAGATGGGGCAGCTTGGAGCCACCCAACTTTTGATAGACACAGGGGCTTCCTCCAGGCCAATGGGTCAAAAGGTATTCATGGACTACCCGAAAATGGTGGACTAAGAGATGGGCTGGGTATCCCATTCATTTATGGTCATCCTAGACTGTTCCTACCCTCTGTCGGGTTGAGACTTACTCCCCAGGATTGGGGCCCAGACAGGCTGCAACTAACTGACAAGAACTCACAGGTAGAGGAAAGGCTCCTCCTACTGACTCCAGCCGGGAGCCGAGGTACAGACGGGAGCAGTTTTCTCCATGCTGGTCAGAGGCAAGCCAGCACTACTGTGGTGGACACAAATGTCATCTGGACTGACTCCCTACCCCTGAGATCATCGGTGCAGAGAACAACCTTGGAACTTGGGGCTGACAAGAAGACCAACATCTGCATGGACAACAGGTATGCTTTTGCCACAGCCCATGTCCGCAGAACGACATACCAAGAGAGGAAACCCTGATGAAGCCAGCAACTGTGAGTACTCGTTGCCCAGGACACCAAAAGGGAGGAGACTCAGTGGCCTGAGGCAATAACCGGACAGATCAAGTGTCTTGATACAGCAGCCTGTTCCAGTTGTGGGCCTAAGAGATGGCCTCACTTAAAGCACAGACTAAGAGAAAGAACTCAGATTGCTAGCCATCCTGCCAGATACTATCTAGAGAAAAAGAGAAAATGGCGCACACAAGAAGGGAGAACTATACTCCCCAGAAAGCAAAGGATTTACCAGGCTAAATACACAGATGGACTCTTAAGATATGAGTGCAACCAAGCAGCTAAGAGACTTAAAGCGTATAAGGGACCTTAGGTTCTAAGCCAGAGAAATAATAAGACTTAGAGTAGATAAGAAATACCTAGGAGAAAACAGCCTAGAATAGGGACCTTCCCGAGGTTTCAAGTGTCCTAGGTAATTAGATCAGAGAGCAGTTTTAAGGTAAGTCAGGAATTGAAGATCCACTGTTTACATTGTCTCCGAAGCTCAGGACAGGTAGAGAGAATGAATATACAGGACCCTAAAATTAAACTACCCTTGGGAACTGGCGCTGGCTAGAGTGTCCCTTGTTCTTGCTCCATACCCAGAATGCCCATTTTGTGTGAGAAATGATTTTTCAGGCTACTAAAAGACTGTTCCTGGTGCTGTGGACCATCCGACCTCCTTGAAGTTCACCATCACCACCTGTGACTGATGCCAACTGGAGAAGATCCAGATGCCTGAACAACCCCCTACTCTTTGGCTCCAGGTCTTCTGCTATTCTACAAGGCTAAAGAAGCAGCAGGCTTTGACTCCTGAGACCACCCCAGAGGCACAGGGAAAATGCTGCCTTGGAGGGTGGGACTTAGTGTGCGTACACCCAAGGTTAAATGACAGCTTGTGATTACAAGATTGAAGTTGAAATGTGAATCTAGAGTTATATAGATTTGTTCCTTTTGCAATTTCTCTTTATTATATATGTGATTTTATGTATATGTAGACAGCTATGTGCCACAAAATGTGGAAAAGTCAGAAGACAACTTTGAAAGTGTGCTACAAAGAAAAGGAAATGTTTTGAAACCCCTAGTCAATAGAATAGAGCCCAAGAACCCCTGCTAACAGATACCTATTGCCTAAAATTGATAAATGGTAGACTTACAGCTCCGGGTTAACACCATGTGTTTCCACTGCTATCTTTGATGAAAACAAAGATTATTGTGTACTTGTCCAGCTAGATCCCGCAGGTACTCTTGAACTGAGTTTGAGATACACCCTAGATGATTCTGCAGAGAGCCTATTTTCCTTGACTCTAGCTGTTACATTGTGACTAGGAGTGGCCATAGGTATAGAGACAGGTGTAACTACATTGATACAGACACCTCATTATTTTCATCAGCTGAGAGCTGCCACTGATGTGGATTTGAGAGCCCTAGAACAGTCAGTAACAAAGTTAAGTTGTTACTAGACTTGCTGTTTCTTAAAGGAGAAAGTCTGTGTGCTGCTCTAAGAAAAAATGTTACTATTATGTAGACCATTCAAGAGTGACCAGAGAGTAAATTCAGAAAAAAAAAGTTAGACCAGAGACAAGATAGAGATGCACAGCAACTTTGATTCGAGAGTTGGTTCAATCCTCCCTTGCTGGACCCCTTGTGATTTTACTTTTGCTCTTAACCATAGGCCCCTACATTTAAAATAGATTAGTAACTTTTGTTAGAGAAAGGATAAATGCTGTTCAGCTTTTTGTGTTGTGCCACCAATATAAGACTTTGGGTCAAGAAAATGGTAATTATGATGACACTGGAGTTTAAACTTTTCTAAAGATCCTAATCGGAAAAAGTGGGGTGAGAATAGACTTATTAATAATTGAGTTTTTATGATTAAAAACATAACCAAATTGGAAGAGGTGGGGATGTAGAGTGAAAAATTATAAAGGCCATTTTATGAAATATGTGTAGATTTTTCCGCCTTACAGAACTCAGAACTGAAAATAAGATTTCAGGCCTTCACATTCCAGGTGAAGGACACTTGCTGGATTACATTCCCCGAGCCTCACCCAAGGCAGGAAGGCATTCCTGACTACAGATAAAGATGTTATCACCTAGGTGGGGCCATAGCCCTATAGCCGGAAGGAAAAAGTGACTCTAGATCGTTTGGGCTAGATTCTCTGAAATGTTCCACTGTTCTTGGTTACCCCTCCCTTGGTCTTCCCAGTGCTATGTTCAAAATTTGTAAAACAACCAATCATGTGTAAGCGCGCGAAAATGCCTTCCTCCCCCCACCCCATGCTATAAAAGACCCTTTATCCCACCACACGTGGCCAAAAACCCTGCTCTTGGAGCTAAAGAGCTTGTCGTTTTTGACCGCCGGCTCCTCCCCTAATAAACCTCTGCTGATTGCATCCAGGTATGGTTTCTTGTGATTTTTGGGTGGTCGCCATTCCGGAGGCTTGAGGAAGGGTCTCCCGAGTATGGGGGTCTTCAGTAGCCTGTCACATATGACGGGGGAGTAGGGAAAGAAGCTACCTGGCAGGGTGCTAGGGGCTAGAGTTTGGAGCTTGCGATCTTGAGAGAGAAAGAGAGAGAGAGAGAGAGAGAGAGAGAGAGAGAGAGAGTAAGAGTAAGAGAGAGAGAGAGGAGAGAGAGATCAGTCTCAGCCGCGAGAAGGAGTCTCTCAGCCAAGGGAGTCTTAGAAAGAGGGTTACAGCAGGTGCTGTGTCTTGAAAGACAGCTATTAGCTGTGAAGGAACCCCCTCTGTGGAGCTGGGGGGATGGGAAGAGTGGGGGGCTAAGAAGCCGCCACCATCTTGTCCTTGAGCTGGAGAACACGTGGGGAGAGAGACCTAGTTCTTTTGTATTAGGCAGGGGTTAGACTATAGCTAAGAATCAGAGAAAGAAAGAGGGGGTGGGGTGGACAGAGAGAGATGTTACTCACGGTTTTTGCAGACACCAGTGGGGGGCGCTTGCGGAGCTGGCTCTGCACACGTTGTCCACCACCTGTGGGAAACAATGTAGGCCCGTGCATGGGTGCACGAGTGTGGATCTCTGTGGCTGGTCTGTACCGTCCTTTGTCAGAGATAGGGCTATTGTAGAGGAGCAGGGGCTAATCAGGGTACTCACAGTGCGCAAAGCAGTCTCTGCGGTAGGAGTCTCTCGGTGGGAAATCTCCGTTTTGGGCCCAAGCCTCGGGGATGGGTGGATGCAGCAAAACGGGAGAATGTGGGGGTCCCAGGGGCAGCAGATCTATACGGCGAGATTGGCCTCCATCTTGGATCTTGGAACTCCAGCAGAATGGAGGCGGGGAGCGTGCGGGGCGCGCTGAGAGAGGACCAAGAGACTTCACATCTTGCAGGAAGTATATTTGCTTAGCAGATTCAGCCAGGATTTTTCTTGTAGATGCATGGGTGGTCGTGCTCCACGTTGGTTGCGCCATCTGTGGGGAATCTCGAGGGTGGGGTGAAGAGAGTTCAGCGACAGAATCTCAGGGCAGACCTGCATCAGGGCTTCCCGTGCCGCCAGTGGAGGATCCCACATTCATGAAGCTGTTGGTGGGCGGGCCGGCGGCTGCATTGGCAAGGTTCCAGGGTTCCAAAAGCTGGGAATCAGGCGGAGAGAACATGGACACATGGAGGCCGGTTTTCCAAAGCTTTTATTGTTCATGGCATGGTGAATGGGCGCAACTGGTACGCTTCCCCCGCCAAAAGCCAGGGGAGACCAGTCTCAAAGGGAAGGGAGAAAGGGGAGGGAATAACTTAATTAGCTACACCCCTGGCCTTTTGATAATTCATTAATATTTAAATCTCTGGAGGTAGAGACTTGTTAGTCACACCCTCTACCTGTCCTACGTGACTGAAGATAACAGATTAAATGGAGTTACCTCATCCAAGGCCCAACAGAATGGCAGCTAGAGAGAGGAGAGAACAGAAGGGCATCCAGAGAGAAGAGATGATAGAACAGCATCCAGAGAGAAGAGAAGACAGAAGGGCTTCCAGAGAGAGGAGAGAACAGAAGGGCATCCAGAGAGAGGAGAGGACAGAAGGGCATCCAGGAAGAGGAAAAGAGAGAATGGCATTGGGTGATAGGAGAAGACTTAAGGACATCCAGAGAGAGGAGAGGACAGAATGGCCGCCAGAGAAAAGAGAGAGGAGAAGGGCATGCAGAGTCCGGAGAGGACAGAAGGACATCAACAGAAAAGAGTATAGAATGTCATACAAAGAAAGAAGAGAGAAGGGCATCTAGGTAGAGGAGAGAACAGAAGGGCATCTAGAGAGTGGAGAGAACAGAAGGACATCCAGAGAGAGGAGAGGACAGAAAAACTTCCAGAGTGAGAAGAGAACAGCAGGGCATCCAGAGAGAGGATAACACAGAAGGGCTTCCAGAGAGAGGAGAGGACAGAAGGTTATCCAGGGAGAGAAGAGAAAAGAAGGGCATCCAGAAACAGGAGAGGACAGAAGGGCATCTAGAGAGAGCAGAGAACAGAAGGGCATCCAGAGAGAGGAGAGGAAAGAAGGGCATCCTAAGAAAAGAGTACAGAAGGCCAGAAAGAGTGAGGAGAAGACAGAAGGGCATGTAGATAGAGAAGAGAACAGAAGGGCATCCAGAAAGAGGAGAGTGAAGAAGGGCATCCAGAGAGAGGAGAAGACAGAAGGGCATCCATAGAGAGGAGAGGACAGAAGAGATTCCAGAGATAGGAGAAGACAGAGGGCATCCAGAGAGAGAAGAAGACAGAATGGAATCCAGAGAGAGGAGAGAACAGAAGGGTATCCAGAGAGTGGAGAGAGCAGAAGGGCATCAGGAGAGAGGAGAAGACAGAAGAGCATCCGGAGAGAGAAGAGAACAGAAGGGCATCCAGGGAGAGGAGTGTGAAGAAGGTCATCCATAGAGAGGAGAGGACAGAAGGGATACAGAGAGAGGAGAGAACAGAAGGCCATCCAGAGAGAGGAGAACACAGAAGGGCATCCATGGAGAGGAGAGGACAGAAAGGCATTCAGAAAGAGGAGAAGACAGAAACACATCCACAGAGATGGGAGAACAGAAGGAAATCCAGATCGCAGATAAGACAGAAGTGTATCCAGGGAGAGTAGAGAATAGAATGGTATCCAGAGAGCGGAGAAGACAGAAGAACGTCCAGAGATAGGAGAGAACATAAGGGCATTCGGAGAGAATAGTGGACAGAAGGGCCTCTAGAGAGATGATAGAAGAGAAGGGCATCCATCGATAGGAGAAGACAGAAAGAGAATCCAGAGAGAGGAGAGAACAAAAAGGCATCCAGAAAGAGGAGAGGACAGAAGTGCATCCAGAGAGAGGTTAGAAACCAAGGGCATCCAGAGAGAGGATACTTAAGAAGGGCATTCAGAGAGAGGAGAGGACAGAAGCGATCCACAGAGAGGAGAGAAAAGAAAGCCATCCAGATTGAGGAGAATACAGAAGGGCATCCATTGAGAGGAGAGGTCAGAAGGGCATCCAGAGAGAGGAGAGAAGAGAAGGGAATCGAAGGAGGAGAAGACAGAAACACATCCACAGAGAGGGGAGAACAGAGGGCATCCAGAGTGCAGAGAATTCAGAAGGGCATCCTGAGAGTGGAGAGCACAGAAGGACATCCAGAGATAGGAGAGAACAGAGAGGCATCCAGAGAGAATATAGGAGAGAAGGGCATCTAGAAAGAGGAGAAAAGAGAAGGGAATCCAGCAAGAGAAGACAAAAGGGAATGCAGAGAGAGGAGAGAACAGAAGGGCATCAAGAGAGAAAAGGACAGAAGGGCATTCAGAGAGAGGAGAGTACAGAAGGGAATCAAGAGAGAGGAGAGTGAAGAAGGGCATCCAGAGAGAGTAGAAGACAGAAGGGATCCAGAGAGAGGAGAGAACACAAAGCCATCAAGATAGAGAAGATAGAAGGGCATCCATGGAGAGAAGATATCAGAAGGGCCTCCAGAGTGAGGAGAGATCAGAAATGCATCCAGAGAGAGGAGAAGACAGAAACACAACCACAGAGAGAAGAGAACAGAAGGGCATCCAGAGAAGGAGAAGACAGAGCAAATCCAGAGAGAGAAAAGAACAGAACGGCATCGGGAGAAAGGAGAGAACAGAAGTGCATCCAGAGATAGGAGAGAACAGAAATGCATCCAGAGAGAGAAGACAGAAGGGCATCCAGAGAGAGGACAGGATAGAATGGCATTCAGAAAGAGGAGAAGACAGAAGGGAATCCAAAGAGAGCAGAGAAAAGAAGGAAATCCAGAGAGAGGAGAGAGCAGAAGGTCATTCGGAGAGAGGAGAGAACAAAAGTGCATCCAGAGAGAGGAGAGAAAAGAAGGGCATCCAGAGAGAGGAAAGGATGGAACGGACTCCAGAGAGTAGAAGACAGAAGGGAATCCAGATAGAGCAGAGAACAGAAGAAAATTCAGAGATAGGAGAGAGCAGAAGGGGATCCAGAGAGAGGAGAAGACAGAAGAGCATCCGGAGAGAGGAAAGAACAGAAGGGCATTCAGAAAGCAGAGAGAACAGAAGGGCATCAAGAGAGAGGAGAAGACAGAAGGGAATCCAGAGAGAGTTGAGAAGAGAAGGGCATCCAGAGAGAGGAGAGAGCAGAAAGGCATCCAGAGAGTGAAGAAGAGAGTAGGGCATCCGGAGAGAGGATTGAACAGAAGGGCATCCAGAGAGAGGAGGGAGAAGAAGGGCATCCAGTGAGAGGAGAAGACAGAAGGGAAGCCTGAGAGATGAGAGTACAGAAGGGCATATGGAGAGAGTAGAAGACAGAAATGCATCCTGAGAGAGGAGAGGACAGAAGGGCATCCAGCGGGAGGAGAAGACAGAAGGGTATCCAGAGAGAGGAGAGGGAAGAATGGCATCCCGAGAGAGGAGAGAACAAAGGGCATCCAGAGAGAGGAGAAGACAAAAGGGCATCCATAGAGAGGAGAGGACAGAAGAGAATCCATGATAGGAGAAGACAGAAGTTGATCCGAAGTGAGAAGAGAACGGAAGGTCATCCATAGACAGGAGAAGACAGAATGGAATCCGGAGAGAGGAGAGGATAGAAGGGCATCCAGAGAGAGGAGAGAGCAGAAGGGCATCAGGAGAGAGGAGAAGACAGAAGGGCATCTTGTGAGAGAAGAGAACAGAAGGGTTTCCAGGGAGAAGAGTGTGAAGTAGGGCATCCATAGAGAGGAGAGGACAGAAGGGATCCAGATAGAGGAGAGAACAGAAAGCCATCCAGAGAGGGGAGAACACAGAAGGGCATCCATGGAGAGGAGAGCACAGAAGGGCATCCATAGAGAGGAGAGCACAGAAAGGCATCCAGAGAGAGGAAAAGACAGAAACACATCCACAGAGATGGGAGAACAGAAGGGAATCAAGAGCGTAGAGAAGACACAAGTCTATCCATGGAGAGTAGAGAATAGAAGGGTATCCAGAGAGCAGAGAAGACAGAAGAACATCCAGAGATAGGAGACAACATAAGGGCATCCAGAGAGAATAAAGGACAGAAGGGCCTCTAGAGAGATGATAGAAGAAAAGGGCATCCAGCGATAGGAGAAGACAAAAAGGGAATCCAGAGAAAGGAGAGAACAGAAAGGCATCCAGAAAGAGGAGATGACAGAAGTGCATCCAGAGACAAGTGAGGAACGAAGGGTATCCAGAGAGAGGAGACTTAAGAAGGGCATTCAGAGAGAAGAGAGAAGAGAAGACAGAAGCGATCCAGAGAGAGGAGAGAAAAGAAAGCCATCCGGAGTGAGGAGAAGACAGAAGGGCATCCATTGAGAGGAGAGGTCAGAACGGCATCCAGAGAGAGGAGAGAAGAGAAGGGCATCGAGGGAGGAGAAAACAAACACATCCACAGAGAGGGGAGAACAGAAGGGCATACAGAGAGCAGAGAATTCAGAAGGGCATCCTGGGAGAGGAGAGGACACAAGGACATCCAGAGAGAGGAGACCACAGAAGGGCATCAAGAGAGATGAGAGAACAGAGAGGCACCCAGAGAGAATAGAAAACAGAAGGTCATCTAGAGAGAGGAGAGAAGAGAAGGGCATCCAGTGAGAGGAAAAGACAAAAAGGGAATCCAGAGAGAGGAGAGGACAGAAGGGCATCCAGAGAGAGGAAAGGACTGAAGGGCATCCTGAGAGAGGAGTGGGAAGAAGGGCATCCAGAGAGAGGAGAGGACAGAAGGGATCCAGAGAGAGTAGAGAACAGAAAGCCATCCAGAGAGAGTAGAAGACAGAAGTTCTTCCATGGAGAGGAGAGGACAGAAGAGCATACAGAGAAAGGAGAGAACAGAAGGGCATCCAGAGAGAAGAGAAGACAGAAATACATACACAGGGAGGGGAGAACTTAAGGGCATCCAGAGGGAGGAGAAGACAGAAGTTCATCCAGGGAGAGTAGAGAATAGAACGGTATCCAGAGAGAGGAGAAGACAGAAGAACATCCAGAAATAGGAGAGAACATAAGGGCATCCAGAGAGAATAGAGGACAGAAGGGCATGTAGAAATAGTAGAGAACAGAAAGTTCTCCAGAAAGAGGAGAAGACTGAAGGGCATCCAGAGAGAGGAGAGAGCAGAAGGGCTTCCAGAGAGAGGAGTTGACAGAATGGCCTCCAGAGAGAAGAGACTAAAGAAGGGCATCCAGAGAGAAGAGAGGTCAGAAGGGCATCCACAGAAAATAGTAAAGAAGGTTTTACAAAGACAGGAGAAGACAGAAGGGCATCTAGATAGAGGAGAGAACAGAAGGGCATCTAGAGAGAGGAGAGTACAGAAGGGCATCCAGAGAAGGGAAAGACAGAGCGAATCCAGAGAGAGAAGAGAACAGAAGGGCATTTGGAGTGAGAAGACAGAAGGGCATCCAGAGAGAGGAGAGGATAGAACAGCATCCAGAGAGAGGAGAAGACAGAAGGGAATCCAGAGAGAGGAAAGTACAGAAGGGCATCCAGAGAGAGGAGAGAGCAGAAGGGCATCCAGAGAGAGGAGAAGACAGAAACACATCCACAGAGAGGAGAGAACAGAAGGGCATCTAGAGAGAGGAGAGAATAGAAGGGCATCCAGAGAGGGGAGAAGGCAGGAGGGCTGCCAGAGAGAGGGGAGAACAGAAGGGCAGACAGAAAGAGGAGAAGAGAGAAGAAATCTAGATGGAGAAGTGGACAGATGGGCATCCTGAGATAGGAGACAACAGAAGGGCAGTGGGGGAGAGAAGAGAACAGAAGGTCATCCAGAGAGAGGAGAAGACAGAAGGGAATCCAGAGAGAGGAAAGAACAAAAGGGCATCTAGAGAGAGAAGAGGACACAACGGCATACAGAGAGAGGAGAGAACAGAAGGGCATCCAGAGAGAGGATAGAACAGAAGGGCTTCCAATGAGAGCAGAGGACAGAAGGGCATCCAGAGAGAGAAGAGAACAGAAAGGCATCTAGAGAGAAAAGAGGACACAAGGGCATCCAGAAAGAGGACAGAACAGAAGGGCATCCAGAGAAGGGGAAGAGAGAGCGAATCCAGAGAGAGAAGACAACAGAAGGGCATTTGGAGTGAGGAGAACACAGAAGGGCATCCAGAGAGAAGAGAGGATAGAACGGCATCCAGAGAGAGGAGAAGACAGAAGAGCATCCAGAGAGAGGATAGAACAGAAGGGCATCCAGGGAGAGGAGAGAACAGAAGAGCATCCAGAGAGAGGAGAGACCCGAAGGACATACAGAGAGAGGAGAAGACAGAAAGTCATCCGGAGAGAGGAGAGAACAGAAGGTCATCCAGAAAAAGGAGAAGACAGAAGCGAAGCCGGAGAGATGAGAGAATAGAAGGGCATAGGAAGAGAGGAGAAGACAGAAGGGCATCCAGAGAGAGGAGAGGATAGAACGGCATCCAGAAAGAGGAGTATACAGAAGGGAATCAAGAGAGAGCAGAGAACAGAAGGAAATCCAGAGAAAGGAGAGAGCAGAAGGGCATCCAGAGAGAGGAGAAGACAGAAGGGCATCCAGAGAGACTAGAGAACAGAAGGGCATGCAGAGTGGAGAAGGCAGTAGGTCTACCAGAGAGAGGGGATAACAGAAGGGCGGACAGAAAGAGGAGAAGAGAGAAGGGATCTAGATGGAGAAGTAGACAGACGGGTATCCATAGATAGGAGACAACAGAAGGTCATCGAGGGAGAGAAGAGAACAAAAGGTCATCCAGAGAGAGGAGAAGGGAATCCAGAGAGAGGAAAGAACAAAAGGACATCTAGAGAGAGAAGTGGACACAACAGCATCCCTAGAGAGGAGAGAACAGAAGGGCATCCAGAGCAAGGATAGAACAGAAGGGTATCCAGAGAGAGGAGAGGACAAACAGGCATCCAGAGAGAGGAGAGAACAAAAGGGCATCTAGAGAGAGAAGAGGAAACAAGGGCATACAGAAAGAGGAGAGAACAGAAGGGCATCCAGAGAAGGGGAAGACAGAGCGCATGTAGAAAGAGAAGAGAACAAAAGGGCATATGGAGTGAGGAGAAGACAGAAGGGTATCCAGAGAGAAGATAGGATAGAAAGGCATCCAGAGAGAGGAGAAGACAGAAGTGAATCCAGAGAGATGAAAGAACAGAAGGGAATCCAGAGAGAGGAGAGAGCAGAAGGGCATCCAGAGAGAGGAGAAGACAGAAGGGCATCCGGAGAGAGGAGAGAACAGAAGGGCATCCAGAAAGAGGAGAGAACAGAAGGGCATCAAGAGAGAGGAGAAGACCAAAGGGAATCCAGAGAGAGGAGAGAACAGAAGGGCATCCAGAGAGAGGAGAGAGCAGAAGGGCATCAGGAGAGAGGAGAAGACAGAAGGGTATCTGGAGAATGGAGAGAACAGAGAGGCATCCAGAAATAGGAGAGAACAGTAGGGCATCCAGAGAGAGGAGAAGATAGAAGGGAATCTACGGAGCAGAGACAACAGAAGGGCATCCAGAGAGAGGAAAGAGCAGAAGTGCATCCAGAGAGAGGAGAAGAGAGTAGGACATCCAAAGAGAGGAGAGAACAGAAGGTCATCCACAGAGAGGAGAGAGCAGAAGGGCATCCAGAGAGAGGAGAAGACAGAATGTCATCCGGAGAGAGGAGAGAACAGATGGTCATCCAGAGAAAGGAGAAGACAGAAGGGAATCCAGAGAGATGAGAGGACAGAAGGGCATAGGAAGAGAGGAGAAGACAGAAGGGAATCCAAAGAGAGGTAAGAAGAGAAGGGCATCCAGAGAGAGGAGAGAACAGAAGGGCATCCAGAGAGAGGAGAGGACAGAAGGTCATCCTGAGAGAGGAGTGTGAAGAAGGGCATCCAGTGAGAGGAGAAGACAGAAGGGAATCCATAGAGATGAGAGGACAGAAGAGAATCCAGATATAGGAGAAGACAGAAGGGCATCCGGAGTGAGGAGAGAAAGAAGGGCATCCAGAGAGAGGAGAAGATTGAAGGGCATCCAGAGAGGATAGAACAGAAGGGCATCCAGAGAGAGGAGAGAGCAGAAGGGCATCAGGAGAGAGGAGAAGACAGAAGGGTATCTGGAGAATGGAGAGAACAGAAGGGCATCCAGAAAAAGGAGAGAGTTTAAGGGCATCCAGAGAGAGGAGAAGATAGAAGGGAGTCTACGGAGCAGAGACAACAGAAGGGCATCCAGAGAGAGGAGAGAGCAGAAGTGCATCCAGAGAGAGGAGAAGACAGTAGGACATCCAGAGAGGAGAAGACAGAAGGTCATCCACAGAGAGGAGAGAGCAGAAGGGCATCCAGAGAGAGGAGAAGACAGAATGTAATCCGGAGTGAGGAGAGAACAGATGGTCATCCAGAGAAAGGAGAAGACAGAAGGGAATACAGAGAGATGAGAGAACAGAAGGGCATAGGAAGAGAGGAGAAGACAGAAGGGAATCCAAAGAGAGGTAAGAAGAGAAGGGCATCCAGAGAAAGGAGAGAACAGAAGGGCATCCAGAGAGAGGAGAGGACAGAAGGTCATCCTGAGAGAGGAGTGTGAAGAAGGGCATCCAGAGAGAGGAGAAGACAGAAGGGAATCCATAGAGATGAGAGGACAGAAGAGAATCCAGATATAGGAGAAGACAGAAGGGCATCCGGAGTGAGGAGAGAAAGAAGGGCATCCAGAGTGAGGAGAAGATTGAAGGGCATCCAGAGAGGATAGAACAGAAGGGCATCCAGAGAGAGGAGAGAGCCGAAGGGCATCAGGAGAGAGGAGAAGGCAGAAGGATATCCGGAGAAAGGAGAGAACAGAGGGGCATTAAAAATAGGAGAGAGCAGTACGGCATCCAGAGAATAGAGAAGATAGAAGGGAATCTACAGGGCGGAGAAAACAGAAGGGCATCCAGAGAGAGGAGAGAGCAGAAGGGCATCCAGAGAGAGGAGAGAACAGAAGGGCATCCAGAGAGAGGAGAGAACAGAAGGGCATCCAGAGAGAGGAGGGAGCAGAAGGGCATCCAGAGAGGGGAGAAGGCAGGAGGGCTACCAGAGAGAGGGGAGAACAGAAGGGCAGATAGAAAGAGGAAAAGAGAGAAAGATTTTAGATTGAGAAGTGGACAGATGGGCATCCAAAGCGGGGAGACAACAGAAGGGCATCGAGGGAGAGAAGAGAACAGAAGGTCATACAGAGAGAGAAGAAGACAGAAGGGAATCCAGAGAGAGGAAAGAACAAAAGGCATCTAGAGAGAGAAGAGGACACAACGGCATCCAGAGAGAGGAGAGAACAGAAGGACATCCAGAGACAGAATAGAACAGAATTGTTTCCAGAGAGAGGAGAGGAAAAAATGGCATCTAGAGACAGAAGAGGACACAAGGGCATATAGAAAGAGGAGAGAACAGAAGGGCATCCAGAGAAGGGGAAGACAGTGTGAATCCAGAGAGAGAAGAGAACAGAAGGGCATTTGGAGTGAGGAGAAGACAGAAGGGCATCCAGAGAGAAGAAAGAATAGAACGGAATCAAGAGAGAGGAGAAGAAAAAGGAGAATCCAGAGAGAGGAAAGAACAGAAGGGCCTCCAGAGAGAGGAAAGAGCAGAAGGGCATCCAGAGAGAGGAGAAGAGAGAAGGGCATCTGGAAAGAGGAGAGAACAGAAGGGCATCAAGAGAGAGGAGAAGACCAAAGGGAATCCAGAGAGAGGAGAGAACAGAAGTTCATCCAGAGAGAGGAGAGAGCAGAAGGGCATCAGGAGAGAGGAGAAGACCAAAGGGAATCCAGAGAGAGGAGAGAACAGAAGTTCATCCAGAGAGAGGAGAGAGCAGAAGGGCATCAGGAGAGAGGAGAAGACAGAAGGGTATCTGGAGAATGGAGAGAACAGAAGGGCATCCAGAAAAATGAGAGAGTTTAAGGGCATCAAGAGAGAGGAGAAGATAGAAGGGAATCTACGGAGCAGAGACAACAGAAGGGCATCCAGAGAGAGGAGAAGACAGTAGGACATCCAAAGAGAGGAGAGAACAGAAGGTCATCCAGAGAGAGGAGAGTGCAGAAGGGCATCCAGAGAGAGGAGAAGACAGAATGTCATCTGGAGAGAGGAGAGAACAGATGGTCATCCAGAGAAAGGAGAAGACAGAAGGGAATCCGGAGAGACGAGAGAACAGAAGGGCATAGAAAGAGAAGAGAAGACAAAAGGGAATCCAAAGAGAGGACAGAAGGGCATCCAGAAAAAGGAGAGAGTTTAAGGGCATCCAGAAAGAGAAGACAGAAGGGAATCCGGAGAGACGAGAGAACAGAAGGGCATAGAAAGAGAAGAGAAGACAAAAGGGAATCCAAAGAGAGAACAGAAGGGCATCCAGAAAAAGGAGAGAGTTTTAGGGCATCCAGAAAGAGGAGAATATAGAAGGGAATCTACAAAGCAGAGACAACAGAAGGGCATCCAGAGAGGGGAGAGGACAGAAGGTCATCCTGAGAGAGGAGTGTGAAGAAGGGCATCCAGAGAGAGGAGAAGATTGAAGGGCATCCAGAGAGGATAGAACAGAAGGGCATCCAGAGAAAGGAGAGAGCCGAAGGGCATCAGGAGAGAGGAGAAGACAGAAGGGTATCTGGAGAATGGAGAGAACAGAGAGGCATCCAGAAATAGGAGAGAACAGTAGGGCATCCAGAGAGAGGAGAAGATAGAAGGGAATCTACAGAGCAGAGAAAACAGAAGGGCATCCAGAGAGAGGAGAGAGCAGAAGGGCATCCAGAGAGAGGAGAAGACAGTAGGACATCCAGAGAGAGGAGAGAACAGAAGGGCATCCAGAGAGAGGAGGGAGCAGAAGGGCATCCAGAGAGAGGAGAGAAAAGAAGGGCATCCAGAGAGAGGAGAAGACAGAAACACATCCACAGAGAGGAGAGAACAGAAGGGCATCTAGAGAGAGGAGAGTACAGAAGGGCATCCAGAGAAGAGAGAAGGCAGGGGGGCTACCAGATAGAGGTTAGAACAGAAGGGCAGAAAGAAAGAGTAGAACAGAGAAGGAATCTAGATGGAGAAGTGGACAGACGAGCATCTTGAGAGAGGAGACAACAGAAGGGCAGCGAGGGAGAGAAGAGAACAGAAGGTCATCCAGTGATAGGAGAAGACAGAAGGGAATCCAGAAAGAGGAAAGAACAAAAGGGCATCTAGAGAGAGAAGACAACAAAACGGCATCCAGAGAGTGAAGAAAACAGAAGGACATCCAGAGAGAGGATAAAACAGAAGGGTATCCAGAGAGAGGAGAAGACAAAAGGGCATCCAGAGAGAGGACAGAACAGAAGGGCAACCAGTGAAAGGAGAAGACAGAAGGGCATTCAGAGAGAGGAGAGGAAAGAAGGACATCCTGTAGGAGAGACCAGAAGTGCATCCAGAGAGATGAGAGAACAGGAGAAAATCCAGAAAGAGGAGAAAACAGAAGCCCATCCAGAGAGAGTAGAAGAGTGAAGGACATCCAAAGAGAGAAGAGGACTGAAGGGCATTTGGAGAAAGGAGAACACAGAAGGGCATCTAGAGAGAGGAGAAGACAGAAGGGTATACAGAGTGGGAGAAAATTGTCGGGAATCGAGAGACAGGAGAAGACAGAAGGGCATCAGGAGAGACAACAGAACAGAAGCTCATAGGGAGAGAGGAGAAGACAGAAGGGCATCCAGAGAGAGGAGAGCACAGAAGGAAATCCAGAGATACAAGAGAACAGAGAGGCATCCAGAGAGAATATAGGACAGAAGGGCATCTAGAGAGAGGAGAAAAGAGAAGGGCATCCAGCGAGAGGAGAAGACAAAAAGGGAATCCAGAAAGAGGAGACAACAGAAGGGCATCCAGAGAGAGGAGAGGACAGAAGGGCATCCAGAGAGAGGAGAGTACAGAAGGGAATCCCGAGAGAGGAGAGTGAAGAATGGTATCCAGAGAGAGGAGAGGACAGAAGGGATTCCCGAGAGAGGAGAGTGAAGAAGGGCATCCAGAGAGAGAGAGTAGAGGACAGAAAGGGTCCAGAGAGAGGAGAGAACAGAAAGCCATCAACAGAGAGAAGAAGAGAGAAGGGCATCTATGGAGAGAAGAGGTCAGAAGGGCATCCAGAGATAGGAGAGAACAGAAATGCATCCAGAGAGAGAATAAGACAGAAACACATACACAGATAGAAGAGAACAGAAGGGCATCCAGAGAAGGAAAAGACAGAGCGAATCTAGAGAGAGGAGAGAACAGAAGGGCATCGGGCACAGCAGAGAACAGATGTGCTTCCAGAGAAAGAAGAAGACAGAAGGGCATCCAGAGATAAGAGAGGATAGAACAGCATCCAGAAAGAGGACAAGACAGAAGGGAATCTAGAGAGAGCAGAGAACAGAAGGAAATCCAGAGAGAGGAGTGAGAAGAAGGGCATCCAGAGAGAGGAGAAGACAGAAAGGCATCCGGAGAGAGGAGAGAACAGAAGGGCATCCAGAAAGCAGAGAGAACAGAAGGGCATCAAGAGAGAGGAGAAGACAGAAGAGAATCCAGAGAGAGATGAGAAGAGAAGGGCATCCAGAGAGAGGAGAGAACAGAAGGGCATCCAGAGAGAGTAGAGGACAGAAGGGAATCCTGAGAGAGGAGTGGGAAGAAGGGCATCCAGAAAGAGGAGAAGACAGAAGGGAATCCATAGAGAGGAGAGGACAGAAGAGAATCCAGAGATAGGAGAAGACAGAAGGGCATCCTGAGTGAGGAGTGAACATAAGGGCATCCAGAGAGAGGAGAATACAGAAGGGCATGGAGAGAGTGGAGAAAACAGAAGGGCATCCAGACAGGGGAGAGAGCAGAAAGGCATCCGGAGTGAGGAGAAGACAGAAGGGCATCCAGAGTGAGGAGAGAACAGAAGGGCATCAAGAGAGAGGAGAGAACAGAAGGGCATCCATATAGAGGAGAAGACTTAAGGGCATCCAGAGAAATGAGAAGACAGAAGGGATTCAGGAGAGGAGAGAATAGAAAGCCTTCCAAAAGAGGAGAATACAAAAGGGCATCCATGGAGAGGAGAGTTCAGAAGGGCATCCAGAGAGAGGAAAGAAAAGAAGGTCATCCAAAGAGAGAAGAAGACAGAAACACTTCCACAGAGAGGGGAGAACACAACAGCATCCTGAGAACAGAGAAGACAGAAGTGCATCCAGGGAGAGTAGAGAATAATACGCTATCCAGAGAGTGAAGAAGACAGAAGAACATCCAGAGAGAGGAGAGAATATAAGGGCATCCAGAGAGAATAGAGGACATAAGGGCATGTAGAGAAAGCAGAGAACCGAAGGGTAACCAGAAAGAGAAGAAGGCAGAAGGGCATCGAGTAATAGGAGAAGAAAATAGGGCATTCAGAGAGAGGAGAGGACAGAATGGCCTCCAGAGAGAAGAGAGAAAAGAAAGGCATCCAGAGAGAGGAGAGGGTAGAAGGGCATCCACAGAAAAGAGTAAAGAAGGCCATACAGAGAGAGGACAAGACAGAACGGGATCTAGATAGAGGAGAGAACAGAAGGGCATCTAGAGAGAGGAGAGAATAGAAGGGCATCCAGAGAGGGGAGTAGACAGGAGGGCTTCCAGAGAGAGGGGAGAACAGAAGGGCATCCAAAAAGAGGAGAAGATAGAAGGAATCTAGATGGAGAAAAGGACAGACGGGCATCCTGAGAGAGGAGAGCACAGAAGGGCATCCAGGGAAAGAAGAGAAGAGAAGGTCATCCAGATAGAGGAGAACACAGAAGAGAATCCAGAGAGTGGAGAGAGCAGAAGGGCATTCAGAGAGAGGAGAAGACAGAATGGCATCCGGAGAGAAGAGAGAGCAGAAGGGCATCCAGAGATAGGAGAAGACAGAAGGGCATCCGGAGAGAGGAGAGAACAGAAGAATATCCATACAGAGGACAAGACAAAAGGGAAGTCAGAGAGAGGAGAAGACAGAAGGACATCCAGAAAGAAGAGTGAACAGAATGGCATCCAGAGAGAAGAGAAGACAGAAGGGAATCCATAGAGAGGAGAGAACAGAAGGGAATCCGGAAAGAGAAGAGAACAGAAGGGCATCTAGAGAGAGGAAAGAAAAGAAGGGCATCCAGAAAGAAAAGGTCGCGAGGGCATCCAGAGAGAGGAGAGAACAGAAGTGTATCCAGAGAGAGGAGAGTATAGAAGGGCATGTAGATAGAGCAGAGAACAGAAGGGCATCCAGAAAGAGGATAACACAGAAGGGCATCAGGAGATAGGAGAAGAATGAAGGCCATCTAGAGAGAGGAGAGGACTGAATTTCCTCCAGATAGAAGACAGAGCAGAAGGGCATCCAGAGATTGGAGAAGAAATATGGGCATCCACATAAAATTTTACAGAAGGCCATACAGAGAGAGAAGAAGACAGAAGCGCATTGGGAGATAGGAGAAGACAGAAGGGCATCCAGACAGAAAAGAGGAAAGAAGGGCATCCACATAAAATAGTACATAAAGTCATACAGAGAGGAGAAGACAAAAGGCCATCTAGATAGATGAGAGAAGAGAAGGGCATCCAGAAAGAGGAGAGAAAAGAAGGGCATGCAGAGAAAGAGAAGACAGAATCGAATACAGAGAGAGGAGAGAACAGAAGGGCATTTGGAGAGAGGAGAGAACAGATGGGAATTGGGAGAGAGGAGAAGACAGGAGGTTATCCAGAGAGAGGAGATGACAGAAAGGAATCCAGAGAGAGGAGAAGAAAAATAGGGAATCCAGAGCGAGGAGAGAACAGAAGTGCATCCAGAGAGAGGAGAAGACAGAAGAGCATCCAGAGAGAGGAGAGGATAGAACGGCATCCAGAAAGAAGAGAAAACAGAAGGGAATCCAGGGAGAGGAGAGAACAGAAAGCCATCCAGAGAGAGGAGAAGACAGAAGGGCATATAAAGAGAAAAGAGATCAGAAGGGCATCCATGGAGAGTGGAGTTCAGAAGAGCATCCAGAGAAAGGAGAGGACAGAAGGGCATTGATAGAGGAGAAAACCGAAAGGCATCCACAGAGAGGAGAGAGCAGAAGGTCATCCAGAGAGTGAAAAAGAAAGAAGGGCATCCAGAGAGAGAGAGTAGAGAATAGAATTGTATCCAGAGAGTGGAGAAGACAGAAGAACATCCAGAGAGAGGAGAGAACATAATAGCATCCAGAGAAAATACAGGACAGAAGGGCATGTAGAGAGAGCAGAGAGCAGAAGGGTATCCAGAAAGAGAAGCAGAAAGAAGGGCATCAGGAGATAGGAGAAGACAGAAGGGCATCCATAAAGAGGAGAGGACAGAATGACCTACAGATAGAAGAGAGCAGAAAGGCATCAATAGAGAAGAGAGGACATAAGGGCATCCACAGAAAAGAGTACAGAAGACCATACAGAAAGAGGAGAAGACAGAAGAACATCTAGTTAGAGGAGAGAACAGAAGGGCATCTTGATAGTGGAGAGAACAGAAGAACATCCAGAGAGAGGAGAGGACAGAAGGACACCCAGAGAGAGGAGAGAACAGAAAGGCATCCAGAGAGAATAGAGGACAGAAGGATCTCTAGAGAGAGGAAAGAACAGAATGGCATCCAGTGAGAGGAGAGAGAAGAAGGGCATCCTGAAAGATGAGAAGTCAGTAGGGCATCTGGAGAGAGGGGAGAACAGAAGAGCATCCAGAGAGAGGAGAGACCAGTAGGACATCCAGAGAGAGAAGAATACAGGAAGGCATCTGGAGATAGGAGAGAACAGAAGAGCATCCAGAGAGAGGAGAGACCAGAAGGACATTCAGAGAGAGGAGAAGACAGAAGGGAAGCCGGAGAGATGAGAAAACAGAAGGGCTTAGGGAGAGAGGAGAAGACAGAAGGGCATCCAGAGAGAGGAGAGGACAGAATGGCATCCAGATGGAGGAGAAGACAGTAGGACATCCAGAGAGAGGATAAGACAGAAGGGCTTACAGAGAGAGGACAGAACAGAAGGGCATCTGGAAGAGAAGAGAGAAGGCATCCAGATGGAAAAGAGGACAGAAGGGCACCCTGAGAGAGGAGAGGACAGAAGGGTATCCAGGGAGAGAAGAGAACAGAAGGGCATCCAGAGAGAGGAGAGGACAGAAGGGCATCTATAGAGAGCAGAGAACAGAAAGGTATCTAGAGAGAGGAGAGGACAGAAGGGCATCCACAGAAAAGATTACAGAAGGCCATACAGAGAGAGGAGAAGACAGAAGGGCTTCTAGATAGAGGAGAGAACAGATGAGCATCTAGAGAGAGGAGAGAACATAAGGGCATCCAGAGTGAGGAGAGAACAGAGGGGCATCAAAAAGAGGGCAGAACAGAAGGGCATCCATAGATAGGAGAAGACAGAAAAGAATCCAGATATAGGAGAGAACAGAAGGGCATTCAGAGAGAGGAGAGAGGAGAAGGGTATCCATAGAGAGGAGAAGACAGAAGGGCATCCGGAGAGAGGAGAGTACAGAAGGGCATCCAGAGAGAGGAGAAGACAAAAGGGCATGCTAAAAAAGGAGAGGTTAGAAGGACATCCTGAGAGAGGAGAGGACAGAATGACATTCAGTGAGAGGAGAGAACTGAAGAGCATCTAGAGAGAGGAGAAGACATAAGGTTATCCAGAGTGAGGAGAAAATTGTCGGGCATCCAGAGAGAGGAGAAGATAGAAGGGCTTTGTGAGAGATGAGAGAACAGAAGGGCATAGGGAGAGAGGAGAAGACTGAAGGGCATCCAGAGAGAGGAGAGCACAGAAAGGCATCCAGAGAGACGAGAGAACAGAAGGGCATCCAGAGAGAATAGAGGACAGTAGGACATCTAGAGAGAGTAGAGAACAGAATAGCATCCAGTGAGAGGAGAGAGTAGAAGGGCATCCTGAGAGAGGAGAAGACAGTAGGGCATCCGGAAAGAGAAGAGAACAGAAGAACATCCAAAAAGAGGAGAAGACAGAAAAGCATCCAGAGAGAGGAGAGAACAGAAGAGCATCCAGAGAGAGGAGAGACCAGAAGGACATCCAGAGAGAGGAGAAGACAGAAAGGAAGCCGGAGAGACGAAAAAACAGAAGGGCATAGGGAGATAAGAGAAGACAGAATGGCATCCAGAGAGAGGAGAGAACAGAATGGCATCCAGAGGGAGGAGAAGACAGAAGGGCATCCAGAGAGAGGAGAGAAAAGAAGGGCATCCAGAGAGAGGAGAGAGCAGAGGGGCATCCAGAGAGAGAAGACAGAAGGGTATCCTGAGAGAGGAGAAGACAGAGGGTATCGGAGTGAGGAGATAACAGTAGCGCATCCAGAAAGTGGAGAAGACAGTAGGGCATCCGGAGAGAGGAGAGAACAGAAGAGCATCCAGAGAGAGGAGAGACCAGAACGACATCAAGAGAGAGGAGAAGACAGAAGGGAAGTCGGGAGACGAGAAATCAGAAGGACATAGGGAGAGAGGAGAAGACAGAAGGGCATTCAGAGAGAGGAGAAGACAAAAGGGCATCCGGCGAGAGGAGAGAACAGAAGAACATCCGGAGAGAGGAGAGACCAGAAGGACATCCAGAGAGAGGAGAAGACAGAAGGGCATCCAGAGAAAGGAGAAGATAGAAGGGAAGCCAAAGAGACGAGAGAAAAGAAGGGCATAGGGAGAGAGGAGAAGACAGAAGGGCATCCAGAGAGAGGAGAGGACAGAAGGACACACAGAGAGAGGAGAGCACAGAAGGGCATACAGAGAGACGAGAGAACAGAGAGGAATCCAGAGAGAATAGAGGAGAGAAGGGCATCTAGAGAGAGGACAAAATAGAAGGGCATTCACCGAGAGGAGAAGACAAAAAGGGAATCCAGAGAGAGGAGAGAACAGA
>NW_023046470.1:0-53321 GCF_011762505.2 Arvicanthis niloticus
CTGGCTGTCTGGAAACTCACTCCTTAGACCAAGCTGGCCTCGGAACTCAGAAAAACCGCCTGTCTCTGCCGCACAAGTGCTAGGATTAAGGCGTGCGCCACCACCACCTGGATCATTTATTTTTAAATCACATTTTCTGTTGGAAAAATAAGAGTTGGAAAGTATTACTTCTACTCTTATTACTTCATCTTCAAGTGAAGAAAGCATGAAATTGTTCAGAATGGCTCTACATGACTGTCATCTCAACAATTTGGGGGTCCCAGATGTAGGAGAATCGAGAGTTCAAGGTCATCTTTGGTCATGTAGCCAGTTGTCTGGATTCAAGGATACAAAAGAACTTGACTCTGCTGTCCAATACCAGGTAGGTGTTGATGTGTATACACTCTGCCTAAGAAGCAGCACAGGTCCAGCTCAAAGCTGACAGCTCTGAGAAGTCCCAGCCTTGGTCCACTCAATTTGTGGTGAATGGGAATCTCAGACAGATTTACTGCTACTTTGGGCAAATAGATAATGAGGAGTTCAGCTTGTCACAAACACATTAAAGAAGAAAAACACTTTCAGAATATAATAAGTTGAGGTAATCATTTCTGAAGTTCTTAGTGACTGGAGCTGCCAACTGTGGCATTCTGCAACCTTCAGGAGCCAATTACATTGTAGGCTTAAAACTTACATTAGTTAAACAAACAAAACATAAACAAACAAAAAATTTTTAAACCAATGGGGTCACTTCAGTTGTGAACTGTGTTAAGAATTAATATTATGAAAATACATTAACCTTAAAATTTTAAAGGTTCTAGTAGTAGAAGAGGTAGAGGATTAAAACAACAAACAAGCTGTCTTGAGCCCAGTATGTTATCTGTCATGAGCAGGTTGTGATAAGGGTTTAATGTCCCATGGAAAGAGGAGGGAGGTCCTCTGCACTCAGGAATCATATACAGGATTGACTGTGAGATGGTCAGTTCCCTGAGAGGAGAGAGAGTATGCCAGAGACAGAGGTTTGATATTTAATTGCTCTTTAATAATGCACAACAAAACAATATATTATTACCAATGCTAAAGCTATTGTAACACCGAGGTATTGCCACATTTCCTATGCATTGACTCTATCAATATCAATACAATAAAATAAGCACATGCTTCTGTGCACCTCTTCATCCACATCTTTAATTTAAAATATGGCTGTATAATCGCCTAATCCTAACTCAAACCCTGCTTGCTGTGGGGCATTTTCTTAATTACAACTTTTGAAGTGAGAAACCCTTTATTAATCTTGCCCTTTTTAGATGTTCAGATCCACCTTTAATCTGGCTACTGATTCTTTTGACAACCTACATATATAAAGGACATTGGACAGGTGGGTTTTGGTTTTGTTTTTAGTATTTGCCCTACTTTTTTACAAAACAAAGGTGTTTTGTTTGTTTATTTGTGTTTTAAAACTGGTATTAGTAAGTACTTATTTCTTCAGAATTCTGGTATTCACTGAGATCAGCTGTAATATCCTGCAACATGAAATTAACCAGCCCTTGAGTTTTCTAATTTACCTTGTCCAACAGCCTTTATTGGGACATTCTATTCAATAGCCTTTCTATATACAAAGATTTATTCTCTCTATGATTTGAGATATGTTTATCTACAAAATGTTTACTAATACAACTGTGTTTTTCTTCACTTTTCCACTAATAAAGATGTGCTGGCTACCAAGAGTGCTCAACTGTGTTTCCCTTATGATTCTGGCTTTTATTTAGGGTTGACTGATACCTGTCATCTGGTGGAAGGAAAGCTGCAGTTTCCCTGAGTCCACCATGAAGCCACAAAACTAGACTTTTGTTTCCTAAAATCCCTCTTAATGTTAATGGTGTTATCATTCTGTCTAAAACTCTACCTCACATTTACCTGGTGAGAACCAGGTATTCTCCTCCCCATAGTTACCTCTCTTTAAAGAGAGATGGAATGTGTTTTATGGGTGTATAGGAAGGTGTGGGGGAATGCCCCACCCCATGGGGATTTGGATGAGACCTCAGAGAAGGGGGCAAAGAATGAAGAGACAAGAGACACAAGGAAGAAGCACCAGTCTGAATGTCTGATCTAGTGCTTAAATTTTATTGTTCAGGTGCCTTTATAAAGGCAAGCAGGCAGGAGGGTCATCTGACAGTCAGAGTCCAGGGTCATCCCATAATTGCAGAGGTCTCTAAGCCCACAAGAATTCCTAGCACAAATTACTTATCTAAATATCTTCTCATAAGCAAGAAGGCAATTAAAACATTTCTCAGCTTGAGTTGCTTATCTGATTAATATTTCCTCCCTGGCAAAAGGGCAATAAATAAAGTATTCCTTAACTCAGGTTGTTTACTTAACTGACATTTGCTCTCAGGTAGAAGGGGGTTTTGGCTCCCAGCAGGGGAAGGGGATGTAGCAGAAGGCTCATGCCTCCTGCTGAGATATTTTTCCCCAGGAGGGACCATGCCTCATGCTGAGACAACTCTTACCCCTGAGGAACCTGCCACAAGACTGTATAGTATAAAATATAGTTTATTGAGGATATGGGGAGGGGAGTTAAGAAGGTAGTAGAGGAAGAGAAATGCAGAGAGAGCCAGAGAGTAGAGAAGTAGAGGCTAGGCATGAGCATGTGCAGAGAGAGGGGGAAGGGAAGAGCCCAAGAGAGCAAGAGAAAGACAACAAAAGGTCAAGAGATCAAAAGAGAGGGAGGCGCAAGCAGCCACCTATACAGGGGATCAGGCTGTTGCCAGGTAACTGTGGGGGGGGGAGCATACCTGGCTGTTGCCAGGTAACTGGGGTGGAGTTTAGACAGAATGCTAAGAAATATCTGGGAAATCCTTCCACTCGTGGGTCAAATTGATACCTCCACTGCACACTGAGTACTGGGCAATGAAGCTGTTCAGCTTGATTACAGGAAGAAGAAGGCAAGTGCTGTGAGGAAAGCCCAGGCAAGGTCTGGAGTCAGGTCCTGGTAACTGCAGGATCATTGTTCTTGAGACAGAACAGCAGGCAGCAGAACAGCCAGAGCTGGAATGGTGGGTTCTCCCCCAGGGCTGGGTGGTGTGAAATTCCTCTTTGAAGACAGAAACAAATGCTAATTGGGTGTAAACCCCTCCTGAGCTCTGGAGAAGATGTGACCCTGCTCTGGAAGCACACTTTAAACTTGAGGAGTGGTAAGGCCCACTGGCCAATCAATGCTTCCAAGCAGACCTGCCAATCAGACAAGGAGGCGGGTTCTTCCTGATATCATTCTGCTAGTTCGAGTTGGTGTGCAGGCTTGAGTGGTCATCTGTGCCCTGCTCTGATCTCTGCTGTGGATGCTGTGTGGAGACCTCAGGGAAGCTCTGAAATCGAGTCATGGTGAGCACAGGATCACTGCCCACAATGGGTAGGGCAGGCAGCTAAGCAGAGGGAGCTGGGGTGCTGGGTCCTCTCCGGAGCTGCATGGGAAGCATCAGCCAGATGTGACCACCTGTGAGGTCCCTGGTGATGCCCCTCATGTGTTAGATCAGGAGGTGACCTCTGAGTAACTTCACTGTCATGACTGATTCTGAATCTGCACAAAACATTTGGACCAGTTGTTTTCTTCTAGAAACACAAGTGGTTTCTTTGACTCTGCAGCACATGTGTCCAAATCCTTTTGTCTTTTATAGTATACATTAAGAAGACAGGTCTAAACCTAATAGATCTGCTTTTATATGTTACTTTGGTTTTTGTTTAGTTTTGTTAATTTTTTTCTATTGCAGTTTTTTATATTTCTTGACTTTATATGTTTAGGGTTTGATTATTATGTGGCAAAGAGACTTTTTCCCAATTTATTTGGCAGTTTGGATGTTTCTTGTACCTTAATAGTCATCTTCCTCTTTACTTTAAGAAATTTTTCAGTTATGATTTCACTGATAAATTTTCCAGACTTATTTTGGTGGGAGTTTTGTGACTGGGTTATTGTTCAATGTACGGATTTGCAGAGAGCCTTGGCTGAGTGCTGCCTCTTTTACTGATCTGTTTGTTTGTTATGTTCCAAAGGGAATGCTTGCTAATGTTGAAATCTGGGAGAAGAAGTGTGCAGGAAGAGATGTACTTAGTAATCTACAAGGAGACTTTGTCATTAACCAAGATTAACCTGCTTCTGGTGTTTAGTACAGTACTAGAGGCAAACTGTGAAAATTGCATTTTGGATAACAAATATTGTGGTAGATCTATGGAAAGTTTACCTTGTGTCCTTTCAGGCATCACATGTGGGTGGAACAGGAACTGTCTGCCCAAGTGGGGGCTATGATACAGGGATGAGGCAGGAAAGGAAGGGCTAAGTGGGGATTGTCTGCAGTGTCTTTAGGAGGCATGCACATAGGAGGGGTAATTTTCACTAATATTATTTTCCAATGGTGATGGCCACTGGTATTGTGTGCCAGTTGTAAGCTCAACTGATATTAGTGTTTGCAGTAACAGACAGTGAGGTAGGTCTTTGGATAAAGTACCTGTTCTACTGTCAGGCATGGCTTGCAGGTAAACAGTAGTATCTTTGATAATAAGGGGCTTAGTCAAAAAGATGAGTTTGTGAAGTCCAACCAACTCTGTTTTTGAGATTGCACAAAGTCCACTTGGGCAAACATCTTATGACTAAACACACTTATCAACAGCCATTCAAGGTACAACAGCAGGGTTTAGCTACATATAGATACTAAGTAAACCTTAAAGAGGAAAAAATGTTAACCTACCCATCATAGTTGTCAGATGGTTTTGTCTCCTTATTTGGTTCTTGCAAATTATAACAGACATGCCATTTCTAAAAAAATAAGTTGCTGACCTGTATGTTAATGTCCCAATCTTGTTGTAGCTGCAATAAATACTCAGCACCCCTAGAACTTGGCCTCTCATTTCAGACCTGATGTGAGATTGACTGTGGAGAATCCTTGTTACTGAGCTCATAGTACAGACCTTTGTTATTTGCATTGCAATAGGTTCTTGGTGGTTATTGGTGTACCAGTGAGTTGGGCACAACATCTTGGTGCATGGACTGGAACCCGGAAACCCTCAGGAATCCCAAGTGAATGCTGATGTGTCATTGTTCTTTGTGTCAGAGTGGCTTATCTGTCAGATTTGTGTCTGTGTACCTTGGGTTTTAGATTTTTCTTGAGTATTTGTAAAGGGAGATGACTAAAGTGAATGTGGAAGCACAGTATAGTGGATGCACTGGAGCATTGAAGCCACAAAGGGCTTGGAAGATGTTTCAAAGCCTGGTTGTAGGGGATGGTGTGCCCATGGTCTTAATTTTTGGGATGGTTTTCAGCTGACATTCATTCTAAAGCCAAGAAAAAGCCAGGTTTAGAACTAAGTGCTTTAGTTAGGAGAGATGACAGAGGTTTTGGTTAGTCAACAAAATGATGGACTAGGTATTAGGACTATCTTGTACCTCACTGGTACAATTAGAAATAATTATGTTCTAATTGTACTTTGAGAGAAATGTTTTATTTTAACAGGAAAGGGTGATATGTAGGAGGAGCTAAGGTAGGAGGAGTACTGAGAGGAAGAGAAGGAGAGGAAAAGTTAGGTGATGGGAGAAAGAAGAGAAAGAGGGAAGACATGGAGGCAGATGTTCATGTGTCTCCACCAGCCAAAGATAGTTTTATATATCTAGGTTGGGTATTGGGTTACACTTCTTTATTTTGGATTTTTTGAGACAGGGTTTCTCTGTGTAGCCCTGGCTGTCTTGGAACTCACTCAGTAGACCAGGCTGGCCTCATACTCAGAAATTCTACCTGTCTCTGCCTCCCAAGTGCTGGGATTAAAGGCATGCACAACCATTGCCCAGCTGGGTTACACTTCTGATTGAGCATTACCAAACTTATAAAGCCTTTGATTAACATTTTGAAAAAAACTGTATAAAAGCAAAAGGGAAAGTGGGCATGAATAGGGTTTTCTAGGGAGGGGAAATGGGGAAAGTGGATGGCATCTGAAATGTAAATAAAATATCCAAAAGAAAAAAAATTGGGACGGTTAAAGCCTACTTAGTACCCTGCTACATGGCTCACAGCTCCCTTCCTATCTTCATTGTCTCCTTTATACAATGGGAGAAATCTGCTGAGTAGCCTTTACCACCCCTTGTGGCTGTCTATTTTGTGTGTGGCACTTTGTTATTCTCTCATTGAGGAAATGAGACAGACTCCATCATAATGGATTTAGTTACTAGCCCCACACCTTGGGTTAAATCATTCTTAACAACAGGACTTAGACCCATTGACTAGTCCATGACAGAGAGCTCTTCGAGACAGCATCCAGAGCAAAATCAGGCTCTGCCTACCTTGTTTTACAGGGTAGAAAGACAAAGACCTCATTTCCAACCTCCTGAACTACCCTCTGCCCAGTTCATATGTGACTCTGTAGTTTTGAACTTGGAGCTGTCATGAGATGGAAGGTCCGTTCTTCATCGATTCTCACAAATTTAGCATATCTTCCTTGGGACAGAGATCCTGTCCTTTGTGGTGATCATTTCCAGGTCTGTGGAACAATCTGCTTTTCTGTCCACCTTCCAGCTGTTTTAGCCTCCTCTTTGGTAGCACTGGCCTGGGACCCAGGGTTAAAGATGCTTACCCCAGGTCAGCACAGCCTCTGAGCTCCCCATTCCAGTGTATCCTTCCCTGCTCTGAGTCAGGTGCCCTCTCTATTTTGTTCTTGCTCAGACACAACTCCAACTCCGTCTTGTAGTGTCAGGGGCTCCTGTAATTGATATGGTTAGCTCATTAGTTTTGTGTTGTACCAACTTCCTCACTTATTGTGTCTGTGTCATAATTGTTTTCAGTTCTCAGCATTTCAGAGCTACAGTCATCTGAAGGAGCCTAAATTGAGGGTGTGCCCTCATCAGAATGGCTGGGTGCTATGTCTGTGAGAGATAGTGTTGATGATTGATTAGGAAGGCTCTTCCACCGAGGGTGGGCAATATCCCTAAGCAAGAGGTCCTGGGCTGGATGAGAGAGCAGGCTGAGCTTGAGACAGTGACCAAGCAAGAGAGCAAGCCAGGAGATAGTGTTTGTCCATGCTTTTTGCCTTCAGTTTCTAATCTAAGCTTTCAAAATGATGGGCTGTGATCTGACAGAATCATGTACACAATCACTTATTTCCTGAGATGGTTTTGCTTAGAGGATTCAATCACAGTAGCAGAGTAGCAAGTTAGAACAAACAACCAAATGGTATCAAAGGGTTATTTGGCTGCTGTACAGAATCTATGTTGTAGATTGTATTCTTGTGGACAGGACAAATTTTGGGTACAAAGGTTTTTGGATTGGTTGGTTCTTTAACTCTCCATTGGGGTCCTGCTTGACTGCAGGATGTGGCCTCTTCAGCATCCATATCTCAATGCTATGCATCTCAGGTATGATCAACTCCATAGTCTCCTTGTCACCCTCCAATTCATGGTCTCTGACACATCCTAAATGCACCCCCTTCTCCCAGCCAGCTGCAGATTTTGATTCATTTTCTTCCTCTGGCCCTCTCTTGTCTCTCACCACACCTGTTGCTGGTTCTCCCTGATTACCCTTCTTATCTGCTCTCCCATGCAGTTCTCTCTCTTCCATCTGCCTCCTATGATGTTATACTCCCCCTTCTGAGTGATATTCAACTGTGCTCATTTGGGCCTTTTTTCTTGTATACTTTCTTTGTGTCTATGGAGTGTAGTGTGGGTTTCCTATATTTTATGATTACTATTCACTTGTAAGTGAGTATATACATGCATGTGCTTTTACGTCTGGGTTACCCCAATCGAGATGGTAGTTTTCTAGCTGTATCCATTTGCCTGAAAAATTCATGATGTCCTTGTATTTATAGCTGAATAATGTTTCATTTTGTAAATGAACTACATTTTCTATATTCATATTTTAGTTAAGGGGCATCTGGATTCTTTTCAGTTTCAAGTTCTTATGATTAAAATGGCTATGAACTAAGTGGAGAGGCTGCTCTAGGTCACCTGCTTCTACAGAGTCCCTCCTGTATCTTCTGTTTGTCCTTTGAGAGGTTGTTGGCCCCTGGGTATCCATGATGGTGTATCAAGTCTCTATTGGGTTAGGTGGATTCTCTCAGATGAGGCCAGATGTGGCAGCCCAGTTAAGGGAACAGATTCCGAAGACAGTACAGCAGTTTAGGGACAGCTCCTGCTACAGTTGTTGGAGGACCATCATGAAGACTGAGCTGCACATATGCTACTTATGGGCCATGGTCCTTTGTCCAGGCTGTGTTTGTTATTGTTTGTGGCTCAGTCTCTGAATGTCCCCAAGAATCAAGGTTAGTTGAGTCTGTTGTTCTTCCTGTGGAGTTCCTATCCTCTTCAGGACCTTCAATCCTTCCTCCAACTCTTCCATCAGAGTTACCAAGGTCTATGCAATGTTTGACTGTGGATCTCTGCTTCTGCTTCAGTCATCTGCTGGGTGGAGCCTCTGAATGGACAATTATTTAAGGCTCCTGTGTGGGAGCATCACAGAATATCCTTAATAATGTCATGGATTGGAGCTTGTCCATGTGTGTCTCCAATTGAATGAGTTTTCATTGGCCATTCCTTAAGTCTCTGCTCCAGCTTTACTTCTTCATTTCTCTTAGACAGGATAAATTTTGTTCTTGGTGTCTCCAGTGTTGTGGTTGAATCTGATCCTTCAGCTTTCTTCCTCATGCTCCCATACATTCCCCATTTGGACTCTGTCCCTAAATCACATAAGATACTGTGCACACATTTGCTGTTTAATGCTATGCTATTTTTGCAAACCCGGTGGTTTTATATTTTTAACTTATTCATTCTGTTTTTGTTTTTCTAGACCAAATTTCCCTGTGAAGGACTTCTTGTTCTGATTGTAGATATAGAAAGCACATAAGCCCCCTGACATGTTTTTGTTAAGTAAGCACATGCTTTTGTGCTGCTCTTCATCCACATCTTTAATTTTGAAATTTATCCATATGCATAAATTATATTCTATGTCTCTGGATTGCTTATGCTCATGTCATCAATATTATCTGATGCTTCAGATTCATTGAATTGCAGGTGTATGATGTTTTGGTACCTGTTATGTTTGTTGTGAAATTTTTGAACAAATAAGTGCATTATGACTGTGTACATGAATATGAGTATCATGTGTGCCTCATCTTTACTGTTGTCAGAAGATAGCCTCAGAACTCCTGATTTTGAAGAAATGGGCAGGTGTTGGTCCACATGTGTATGCTAGAAATTGATCACCATTATGTGGAAGACTAGCACGAGCTTCCATCTCCTGAGCTATAACTCCTGAACTACATTCTTTATTTCTGATCAGTATGTACATTACTAATATTTTTATCTGTCCATTTTTAAATCCTTAAACATGCATTTCCTTTTAGTAAAGTTTAATTAATGTTGCTGTTTAAACTCATTCACTTCATGTTTATGCCAGATGAATACAGAACTGTAGGGAATGTATAATTCTTTGCAGGAACTTCAGTAAAGAATTGTGTGTTCTCTCTATCATTTTTGTTTCCTGGTTTATTTTTGTAGCAGAGTGAGGTTCTTAACATGTAACTTTTGCTGTCCTGAAACTCATTTCATGACCTTGTTGGCATCCAGCTCAATGACATACACCTGCCTGTACCTCTGTGATTAAAGACATGAGAAATATATATAACTTGCCCATAATTTCTGTAGTTAGTAATTGTTCATATTGTTTTTCAAGTGTTTGCTAAGTACAGTTGATCTGTTTCCCTCTTGTAAATCTTTCTCAATTGTCATTTGTGTTGCAAATCTATATCCAATTCAAAGAGTTCAGGATTGAAACAGGTGAAGCTTATATTTCAACTTCCTTCTAAATTGACATGGTGATAATAATTCATGTGTCAGCAAATAAGTGGAGGAATCACCTGAATTATATGATTAAATTGTCCAGTAAGCATACATTTAATTTGTAGTGGTGTCAGTATCAGGCTTTGTGTTGTACACATGTATCTTATATTTCAGGAAGCAGTGAGTTTCGATGATGTGCATCTGAACTTCACTGCAGAAGAGTGGAATTTCCTGGATCCTTCCCAGAATAATCTCTACAAAGATGTGATGCTTGAGAACTACTGGAACCTCACTGCTACAGGTAAGACTGAATTTTCTTTTGCTTCTCAATATAAGGAAAAAATGTTTCTGCATTACTGACAATCATCTCTTATTTCAATAGAGAACAAGTAATATTGAGTTGAATAAATCAGGTTCATTGCTGTGAAAATTTAGAGTAACTTGAATTTTACCTGATTCCAATACCATATCATTTATTTTCTGGTACCATGTTTTAGGCTATAATTTGGAAGATCATCATATTGAAGAACAACATCAAACTTCTAGAAGTCATGAAAGGTAATTTTAATGTCTAAACTGATACAAATATGCCTGTGAGGAAATTTTACTATGATCTGGAAGTTCTAAAGGAAAACAAGTGTGTAAAATATCAGTCCTTTTATTGTAGCTATGATTATAATATTCTCCCAAAACTGTGTACCTCAATGTCAGTTATGTGATTTCTGTTTGCAAGGCATTTCTGTAAGAAAGAAGAGAAGGAAACAATGCCTTAAGCGATTCCTTTATTTGATTTGTATCTCAATTAGAACAATGTTGTGGAACTACCAATTTGTATAGTCTCATAATATTTAGATGTTGCATATTGATCAGTGATAAACATGTATCCATAACTTTCTAATAAGAAAATACTCCATAATAAAGTTGGTGATACTCATATACTTGTAGTGAAACTTTTAAGTTTATTGTGAGGTCAGTTTATGAGAGTCAAGAATGTTGTGGTGGAAAATCATTAATCATGTCTGATATGAACTAAAAGTAAATGTGTGTGAATTCAATGTAGAAACCTTCCATTTGTTCTTATTTTTTAATGGGCGTATCAGTTCTTAGAATGGATGAAACCATGTGAGCATAGAGATACTAAAAGTAACAGCGTACCTCTATGTAGATCAGAACAATGAGAAGATATGTAGTATTCTGCCTTTGGTAGACTTTCTGAATAAGATAGACATTTGCAATTCATTGGTTTTCTGACTTTCCTGAGAACATCCACAACATCACACTGCAGAAAATCTTTATGTGTACTAGAAGTTTGGAAGTTCTTCTGTTTATCTCACTCACAGTGCTGCAGTGGTGTGATTCACACTATAGGAAAAACTAAGAAAGCAATCAGTGTTTTAATGCCCTGATATCTTCAGACATGTGAAATATATCATACAGAAATCTCATATAGTAAAAAGATGTTAAAAATGTGAGGCATGTAATAAATGCTCTTACCATCACAAATGTTTTCAAAGAGGTAAAGCTACCCACAGTGAGCAAGTACAACCATGAACATCAAAGTGATAAAACTTTAAGATCTGAGTGCTCTTTATATTACACCAACTGCATAATTTATTTGTATTAATAAAATGATTGATCAGGTTAATGAATGTGGTAAAGCTTTCACATGTGTCCATTATTGTTGCAGGCATGAAAGAAGTCATACTGGAGAGAAACCACATGAATGTAACCAATGTGGTAAAGCCTTTTCACGTCACAGTAATCTCCAAAGACATAAAAGAACACATACTGGAGAGAAACCTTATGAATGTAATGAATGTGGTAAAGCCTTTTCATGTCACAGTCATCTCCAAAGACATAAAAGAACACATACTGGAGAGAAACCTCATGAATGTAGTCAATGTGGTAAAGCCTTTTCATTTCACAGTAGTCTCCAAATCCATAAAAGGACACATACTAGAGAGAAACCTTATGAATGTAATCAATGTGGTAAAGCCTTTTCACATCACAGTAGTCTCCAAATCCATAAAAGGACACATACTGGAGAGAAACCTTATGAATGTAATCAATGTGGTAAAGCTTTTTTATGTCACAATGGTCTCCGATATCATAAAAGAACACATACTCAAGAGAAACCTTATGATTGTAATAAATGTGGTAAAACCTTTGCAAAATCCAGTCATCTCCAAAAACATAAAAGAACACATAGTGGAGCGAAACCTCATGAATATAGTCAAGGTGGTAAAGCCTTTCCATGAAGTTTTTTTTCCTCCTAACACTTATACAAGAACCCATATTGGAGAAAAACTATGAATGTTATCTTTGTGTTAAAGCATTTGCATGTCCCACTAGTCTGTAAAACATTAATGATTTTATACTGGAAAGACACTTCATGAATGTAATCAATGTGGTAAAGACTTTTCAGAACCTTAGAATCTCCATTATTATAAAAAACATGTACAGGAGAGAAACTTTACCAATGTAAATCAATGTGGTAAAGCATTTGCAAGTTCAGTCATCTGCAGTGACAGGAATGATTACATGCAAGAGAGAAACCTGCTTGAATATTAACACAACAGAAATCACAGTGGAGAGAACCTTTATTAACGTAATCACTGTGGTAAAATCTTGGCAATTCACTTTTATCTGTGATTACATGATAGGACACATTCAAGAGAGTGACTCAACGTAATCAAGGTGTTAAGCCCTTGCACGACACAGTCATCACCCATTACATAAAAGAACACGTACTGGAGAGAAACTGAATGTCATGAATGAGGTAAAGCCTTTCCAGGACACAGTCATCTCTGAATACACAAAACAAAATGTGCAGAGTGAAACCTTATGAATGTAGTCAATGTGATAAAGCCTTTGTGTGTCACTGTCCTCTCCAAATACTTAAAGGAACACACGCTTTAGAGAAAATTTAAGAAATGTAATGAATGTGGTAAAGCCTGTGCATATCTCTGTAAAGTTTGAAATGATTGTTGACACTTGTCACATTTTTTTCACATAATAAATAATCCCGAGAAACTCAATGACTGTGTGTTGGATAAGATCATACAACTTATTTCAGTCACAGATGACTTTTGATATTATTGAAGGTGCCCAAACACTACTGTGATACACAAAGGCTTTAATGGATTGATTACTTACTAAAGAATTTAGTCTTCTATAAAGATACCAGAAAGTATAGTAGAAATAAACTGTGGTGATTTAAATATGCTTGACCCTAAGAAGTAGCAATATTAAGAGATGTGCCTTGAGGGAGATGTTACCTTTTTGAAGAAATTGAATTACTGTTTTGGTGATCTTTGGAGCTCAGGCCAGTACAAAACAGACCCTCCTACCACTTGCCTGGAAGACAGTCTCTTCCTGAATGCCTTCACATGAGGATGCAGAACTCTCAGCTCCTTCTCCAGCATCATGGCTGCCTGCATGCTGACATTCCTGCTATGATGGCAATGGAATAAACATTTGAAAGTGTAAGCCAGGCCCAATTAAATATTTGCCTTTAATACAGTTGCCTTGGTTACAATGTCTCTTCTTAGCAATGGAAATTCTATCTAAGACAGAAGTTGGTACCCCAGACTTATGTATTGCTATGATAGGCCTGACTGTTGTTTTTTGTTTTCTTTTATGGAGCAATGTGGGTTTTTAGACTTTGGATCAGTATATGAATTAAGTGGAACTTACTGGGCCGTCCTAGTAGGAATATGAAACACATATGTAGTGAGGGTGATTTGAACTTTGTGTATAGTTTTTTGATGTTTTGCAGAAGAATGTTGCTGTCTTTTGCCCTTGTCTGTAGAGTGTCCTTGAAGATAACGTAAAGAGGTTGATGTTCATTGCATTGACAAAGGAAGTTTCAGTGAAGCCAGCAAAGCCTTTGACCTATGTTTAGTCTCATGATGATTGTTTTGAGCAAGCATAGTAATGTTAGAAAGAAAAAAATATAAAATGTTAGGTCAAAGGAGAAAATCTAACCAGGAAGTTGAATAAAGCTAAATTCTGTGATCAATGATATTAAATGGAATTAAAGGAACAGTGACATTAGGGCAAGATTCCATCCACCTAAACTTACGGATGTGAAGTTGGACAAAGGAGAACTGTATCGTGTTAGGCATTATTACCACCTAGTTATTGTTTTCATGTGGACACAAGAGTTACCAGTATGTGTGAAGTTGACAATTGATGGATTGTGATTACTATTTTGGGTTATCATTTTAAGAACTAAAATAAAATACTTAAGTACAGGCATGGAGGTACGAGCCTTAAATCCCAGATAAACGTCAAACAGATCTCGGATTCAAGTCTTCCAGGTAGAGAACACGATTTAAGTAAGGAAATTTTAGGTATGGGCAAAGTGTTACACATGTATTACCCAACATTCAGAAGACAGAGCCATGCAGATCTGAGTTCAAGGTTTATCTACAGAGCAAGTTCAAGGACAGCTGAGCTTAGGCAGTGAAGTTGTTGAAAAATAGAAAGCTGGTGATGATGTAATAGAAGGGGCCATGTTCCAGCCCCAGCAAGCAGAGGAACTCAGGAGATCTTAGAGGGAAGAATGGAAGGGATGACTGAGACAATTGATGCTGGTTGGCTGTAGTTAGAAAATTAGTGGTGATGAAGAAGAAACCAGCATCACTGAGGTGAAATCTTCTGGTAAGTGTTTTCTAAGAGGAGAAAGACATTGTATTCCAGAGGTAGCCAAGGTTTTCCCATGTGGTGCAGCTTGACTCAGTCCTGTGTAAGACTCACCCAGGTGGCACTGGTTTTAAGGCATGAATATTTCATGCAGCACAGCTGAAGCTTGGCACCATGAAGTGAGCATGAGAGGAATGCAGTGAAGACTGTATGTCATGGAAGAACCCGGCATGTTGAAGATGTCAGTCCCATGGGATGAGCAGAAAGGACAGCAGCAGCAGTTGATTGGAGTCAAGCAGAACCTAGTGTACTATAGAGGGAAGAGCTGGAGAAAGACCCAGCTTCTTTTGAGGAGTTCAGATCATCTGTGGATCCCAGATACTGGAACAAGAAGCTGTAATTTTGAAGTTACTTTACAGACCCCAAAATCTTTAGATTCCAAAGCTATTGGATACCTTCTCAGGAAAACTACTTTCAGGAAATATAATCAGCCAAAGAGAAGGAATTGTACTGCAGTGAGCAGGACAGGAAGGAGTTGGAGATCTGAAGAACACTTTGACATCAGACATGGAGATGCAGAGTTTGGAGATTGCCTTGCTAGCTGTTGGTCTTCTTTTGTCCCAGAATTTCCTCACAGCGGTGATTAGGAATGCTGAAGTATATCCTGTGAATTTGGATGGATATTATGTGCTATGTTTATGAAAGTATAGGGTATCATAGTTATATGATTGGATGAATCTTAGAAGAGACTTTGAACTTTGGACTTTTAACATTCATGAGACTTCTATAGATGATGAGGACCTTTTAAATTGAACCTCACATATTTTGTATTATGCTGTTTAAAAATATCGTCCCCACACACTCATGTGTTTGCACAATCATATGGGGCCAGGCAGTGGAATGTGGTAGTATGAATATGCTTGGCTCAGGGAGTGGGAGGAAGTTATTATGAGATGTGGCCTTGGAGGAAGTGCATCACTATGGGTCTGGTTTTTGAAGTCCCATATGGTGCAGAATGGGCCCTCCTACTAGCTCCCTGGCAGACAGTCTCTTCCTGGATGCCTTAGGATCAAGATGCAGAACTGTCAGCTACGTCACCAGCATCATGTTTTCATTATGCCTACATTGCTTCCTACTATGACAAAAAAAGGACTAAATCTCTGAAACTGTAAGCCAGTCCCAATTAAAGTGTTGCTTTTATAGGAGTTGCCTTGTTCATGATTTCTCATCATAGCAATGGAAACACTAAGACAGACACCCTGTGAATGGATTTAATATGGTCAAGCCTTTGCACTATTCTCTAGTCTTCATTATCATGACAGAATACATGCTAGAGTCTAAGCATTTCCCCTGTGACTCAGGACATGCCCCCTTATTCTTAAGCATGCCCTCTGTGTATCAAGACATGCCCCCTCAGTCTTAAGCATGCCCCCTGTGACTCAGGACATGCCCTCTGAGTCTTAAACACACCCCCTGTGACTCTGGACAGAGTTCTAAACAAGCTCCTGTGCCACAGGACACACACCCCTGAGTCTTTATCACTCCCTCTGTGTCTTGGGACACATCCTCTGAGTTTTAAGCACACCCACTGTGACTCAGGACAAGTCCCTTCAATCTTAAACATATCCTCTGTGACTCAGGATATTCCCCTGAGTCTTAAGTATGCCCCCAGTGACTAGGGACTGGCCTGCTGAGAGCTAAACATACACCCTGTGTCTCAGGACACACCCCCTGAGTTTTAAGTACATATCTCTGTGTCTCAGGACACACCCCTGAGTCTTAAACACACCCTCTGTGACTCAGGACACACCCACAGAGTCCTAATGGACATGTTTAGTATAATACAGCCTTTGCACACCTCTGTAGTCTTCATCATTATGAAACTATTCATGTAGGACAGTGGTTACATACTGTGCTAAAGCCTTTAAATCATGGGGTCCACTGAGATCCAACACAACTCAAACACAGGACAAGGCAAATAAGAATTCATTGTAATCAAGTCACTGCTGATAAATCAGGGCCACAAAATTACACTCAGAATCTTATCTGCAATACCCAGCCTCACCCCCACCCTGAACCAGAAAGTTATATAGCATCCAAAAGTCAAAATCACACTGTCCTGTGCCAAGTTACAGTGACATTTTTCTCCCAATCACATTTTTTTTCTGTTGTTACTCTATGTCAAATAATACAGAATGTAGGTTGTATGGGCTACACTATCACAGCCATTTGTTCTTTTGTGGTTAGGAATATGCATTATATTTTGAGAAATAAAACATGAATAGCAGAAATTATGGTTAGGAACAGTTGTTATGTTTTAGGAAACAACACATGAATGATGAAAGCTGGTCAGATATTGTTAACTATACAGGTCCCCTATGACCTAAAACTTAGGTTGAATTTATGATTGAATAGAGATTGGTAACAAAAAGGCAGTCCTTAGGGCAAGTTTCTTTTGCTTCTTCTCAACATTTGTATAATATCAACATATTAGAATATATAACAGAGCACATATTGAAGACATATCTTACAAATTTTACCAATGAGATAAAATCTTTTCACAACACAGTCATCTATGAACATAGAAGAACACATCCTGGAGAGAAACGCTATGAATAAGCAATGTGGTAAAGCTTATGCATGTGGCAGTCAGCCTAGAAATCATGAGAAAAGGTCATAATGCAGAGAAATCCTATAAACGTAGTCAATGTATTAAAGTTGTGTACTTTCTGGTATCTTTATATAAGAGTAAACTCTTCAGCATGAAATCAATCTATTAAACCCTTTGTGTATCACAGTAGTCTTTGAGGACCCTCAAGAATACCAAAAGTAATCTGTGACTACAAAGAATTTGGTCAGATCTTACCCAACACACTGAGTTGCTCAAGGTTATTTATTATGAGGAAAAATGTGACAAGTGTCAACAATCAGTTCAAACTTTATGATATCTCTCTATTTTGTTTTAATGTGCAAACTCATTTGTAACACACTTCCATTGAGTTACTCAAGGTTATTTATTATGAGGAAAAAAAATGTGACAAGCATAACAATCAATTCAAACTTTATGATGTCTGTCTATTTTGTTTGCACTTACAAACTCATTTGTAATGCCACTGCATTTTCTTTGTATTTTTAGTTGATCATGTATACAACAAAGTTGCTGAAAGAGCTTATCAGCTCTAGGAATTACATTTGGAAGTTTTGGTCCACTTGTATCATCTTCAAATAAAGATAATTTTGGCCAGCCAGTGGTGGTGCACACCTTTAACCCCAGCACTTGGGAGGCAGAGGCAGGCGGATTTCTTAGTTCAAGGCCAGCCTGGTCTACAGAGTGAGTTCCAGGACAGCCAGGACTACCCAGAGAAACCCTGAATCGAAAAACCAAAAAGAGAGAGAGAGAGAGAGAGAGAGAGCGAGAGAGAGAGAGAGAGAGAGACACTTTTACTTCCTCCTTTCTAATCTGTATTACCTTTATCTTCTTCAGTTTTATTGCTCTTGCTAAACTTATAGATAGTATTTCTAATAGATATGGAGAGAATGGATCACCTCTTCTTGTTTGTGAATTAGTGGAATTAATATGAATGTCTCTCCATTTAATTTAATGTTGGTTATAAGTTTGTAGTAAAGTGACATTATTATGTTTAGGTATGTTCCTTGTTTCCTTAATCACTCCAGAAACTTATCATAAAGTGGGATTAAATATTGTCACAGAATTTTTCATCATCTAATGAGATGACCACTTGTTTTATTTTCTTACACATTAAGCACATTACATTAAACCATTACTGGATCTCTTTAATGGAGCCTGCCTCATTGATCATGGAGGATGATCTTTTGAAGTGTTTTCTATTTTATTTATTTTATTTTATTAAATATTTTTGCACCGGTGGTTTTAAGGGAAAATAGTCTGTAATTCTTTTTTGTAGCTGAGTCTTTATATTGATTTGGGTATTTGCATAACCATGGGTTCACAAAATAAAATCAGCTAAGGTTTCTTATTTTTCTATATTGTTGAATATTTTGAGGAGTATTCTCATGAACTCCTCTTTGGAAGTCTGGTAGGATTCTACCCTGAAACTCATTGCCCTGGCCTCTATTTGTTTGCAGACTTGTAATGACTTCTCTTTTTCGAGGTGTTTAGGTATGTTTAAGTTATTTACCTTAGTTTGATTTAACTTTGGTAAGTGGAACCTATTGAGGAGATTAGCCTTTTAGAATTTCTAGTTTGGTGGAGTACAGGCATTTTGAAAGTATGTCTTTACCATTCTCTGGCTTTATTCATTGTCTGGTTTTTTGTCACCATTTTGATTTTAGATTTCATTAATTTGGATATTCTCTGTCTTTTAATAAGTGTTTCTATTTTGTCTAATAAAAGGCTCAAAGGACCAACTCCATGTTTCATTAATTCTTTGTATTCTTCTCTTTCTATTCTATGGATTTTGATCCCAATTTGACAATATCTTGATGTCTACTTCTTTCCTTCATTGTTCACTCAATTCTTTCTGTTCTAGACTTTAAAGGATGCTCTTAAATTGCCAGTGTGAGAGCTCTCCACTTTTTTCATGTATGAATTTTGTGCTATGACCGTTCATCTTAGAGACAGTTTCATTTTCTTCGTGTTCCATAAGATTCCGCATTTTGCATATTCATTGGCATTGACTTCTGTAAGGTCTCTAATTTCTTCCTTTATTTCTGTCTTAACCTAGTTTTCACTCAGTAATGAGGTGTGCAGTTTCCATGAGTTTGTAAGCTTTGTGTTCTTTCTGGTTTTGTTGATATCCAGCTGTAATCCATGGTGGTCTGAGAAGATACATGGTGGTAGCTTGTTTTTCTTGTATGTATTGAGACCTGCAATGTGTCTGAATATGTTTGGAGTTTACAAGTGAGTTTAATGAGGTGCTAAGCAGAAGGTACATTCTCTTATATTTCCGTATATTGTTCTCCAAATTTCAGCTGGATTCATGTTCATGCTATCAGTTAGCTGGAGTATTTCTCTGTTTAATTTTGGTCTGGGGAATTTATCCATTGGTGAGAATGGAGTATTGAAATTTGCAAGTATAAAATATGAAGGTTATTATGTGATTTTTACTTTAAAACACTTTATTTTACAAAGGTATGTGCCCCTATATTTAAGGCACAGATGTTAATAATTGAAATGTCATCTATGGTAATTGTTTTCCCTTTGATGAATATGTCATATCTTTCTCCAATTTTTTTGATTTTTTAAAAACTATTTTAAAATGGCTACCCCACCTTGCTTCTTTGGTCTATTTGCTTGAAATAACTTTTTACAACCCTTTACACTGAAATAATGCTTATTCTTGATGTTGAGATATCTTTCTTTTTTCTTTCTTTCTTTTTACAGTTTTATTGTTTTTTAATGATTTGTTTATTTATTTTATGCATATGAGTACATCATTGCTCTCTTCAGAGACATAAGAAGACGGCATCCGACCCCATTACAGATTGTTGTGAACCACCGTAACCCACCCTGAAACTGTATATAAGGGCTCTATATAGGGGAAGTAAAGTGCTCAAGAATCATCCTGGTGTCCTAGAATTTATGTCACAAGACCTGTAACACTTGGGGAGAGCTCTGCTCTCCCAGAACCTGCCTGGGACACCAAGCTACTTCCTTGCCAGCTAGCCGGCTTCTTATTGGCCCAGCCCAGGCCTGGGTCAGCTCAGTGCAGAGAGACAGGGGCAGCACCTGGGAGAAACCAGTCAGTGACAGCATTGAGCAAGTGGAGGAGGCAGTGAAGGCAGGCAATCTCAGCTCCTGCCCACACTCTGTGTCCTTGGACCAGACCTCCTGAATCAGGCTGGAGACCTACAGACAGTGGAGACAGTAGCTAGCCCTCCCTGCTCTCACCCTGAACCCAGCCTGGAGATCATCGTGGGACACCCTCCAGAACAGGGGAGCCAGAGATGGCTGTAATTGTGATTAGTGTCCAATGGTTGAAATTGAATGGAAAGTAAGAAGATAGAGGATACTCAGTAGTCCTGGCTCTGGTTCTTTCTAGAAAAGGTCATACTGTGCTTTCAGATGCCTTTCCTTTAAAGAAGATGAAAGGGAAATATTGTTCCAGTAACCATTATTAGACATGGAAGTTGGAAGGAAACATGCTGCTCCCTGTGGTGGTGCATGCCTTTAACCTCAGAACCCAACAGACAAGTCAGGAAGATCATCAGGCCAAGACCCAGCTCAGCTATCTAATGAACTTGAGGCTGGCCTAAGCTAAATTAAACCATCTTACTTTCACCTCAAATATTTTCATTGAAACTGGTTAGAAAATGTGTCATGTGAGTACACACATCCGTACATATCCCTTTCTATTTAATGTTTTTAGATGTGAATAAATGCATTGGAAAACAAGAAGAGTTAATAATAAAATATTAAAATGAATTTCTGTGGGGGAATTTAAGTTTACTTTAGCTTTTGGGTTTTCTCTTTTGCATCTATATTTCATCAATTTATGTATTAAACATGGATTCCTCATGCAGTTTAATCAAAAGCACAAGCTATGACAAACAGTCTACACAACAGGTGTGGTCTGTAATATTTCATTCTAATTACTAGGTATTAAAAAAAATATTAAATACACATTTGTAGCCCAGCTGCAGAGGTCACACATGGATCTGGAAAGTCTCTGGTAGGAGAAGGCCAAGAAAATCTCCAGTGCTGAAGAAAAATCACATAATTCCCAGGATGAGATTTTGTTTTCTCATTAAGCAGCACGGAAGCCTGCTTATGAGCAAGACACTGACTTTGAGCCTTCACAAGACCAACGGCCTCTTTTCCCATTGATGCCCAACAGGGCTATCCTCTGGTACATATGCAGATGGAGCCATGGTTCTCTCCATGTGTACTCCTCAGTTGGTGGTTTAGTCCCTGGAAGCCCTGGGGGTCTGGTTGGTTGATATTTTTGCTCTTCCTATGGGGTTGCAAACCCCTTCAGCTCCTTCAGTCCTTTCTCTAACTCCTCCATTGGGGACCCCATGCTCAATTCAATGGTTGGCTGCAGGTATCTGCCTCTGTATTTGTCAGGCTCTTGCAGAGCCTCTCAGGAGACAGCTGTATCATGCTCCTGTCAGCATGCACATCTTGGTATCCACAATATTGTCTTCGTTAGCTGATTGTATATTTGATGGATCCCCAGGTGGGGCAGTCTCTGGGTGGGCTTTCCTTCAGTCTCTGCTCCACACTTTGTCTCTGTATTTGCTCCCATGAGTATTTTGTTCCCCCTCTAAGACTCTAAGAAGGACCAATGATCGCACACTTTTGTCTTTTTTATTTTCATTCTCTCTCTCTCTCTCTCTCTCTCTCTCTCTCTCTCTCTCTCTCTCTCTCTCTGGTTTGTTTTTTTGAGACAGGCTTTCTCTGTGTAGCCGTGGCTCTCCTGGAACTCACTCTGTAGACCAGGCTAGCCTTGAACTCAGAAATCTGCCTGCCTCTGCCTCCCAAGTGCTGGGATTAAAGGCATGTGCCATCACTGCTCGCCTTGTCTTTATTCTTGAGTTTCATGTTGTCTGTTAACTGTATCAGGTATCCTGAGCTTTTGGGCTAATATGCACTTATCAGTGAGTGCATAACATGTGTGTTATTTTGTGTTTGGGTTAACTCACTTAGGATGATATTTTTAGTACATTCCATTTGACTAAGAATTTCACAAATTCAGTCTTTTAAATAGCTGAGTAATACTCCATTGTGTAAATGTGCAACATTTTCTGTATCCATTCCTCTGTTGAAGGACATCTGGGTTCTTTCCAGCTTCTGGCTATTATAAATAAGTTTGCTATGAACATAGTGGAGCATATGTCCTTGTTCTATGTTGGAGCAGCTTCTGGGTATATGCCCAGGAGTGGTATAGCTGTGTCCTCAGGTAGTGCTATGTCCAATTTTCTGAGGAACCACCAGACTGATTTCTAGAGGGGTTGTACCAGCTTGCAATCCTACCAACAATCGAGGAGTGTTCCTCTTTTTCCACATCCTCACCAGCATCTACTATCACATGAGTTTTTGATGTTAGTTATTCTGACTGGTGTGAGGTGGAATCTCAGGGTTGTTATAATTTTCATTTCCCTGATGAATAAGGATGTTGAATATTTCTTTAGGTGTTTTTCAACCATTTGAGTTTCCTCAGTTGAGAATTCTTTGTTTAGCTCTGTACTTTATTTTTAATAGGGTTATTTGGTTCTCTGGAGTCTAATTTCTTGAGTTCTTTGTATACTTTGGATATTAGCCCTCTATTGGATGTAGAATTGGAAAAGATCTTTTCCCAATCTCTTGGTTGCCATTTTGTCCTATTGACAGTGTCCTTTACCTTACAGAAGCATTGCAATTTTATGAGGTTGCATTTGTCAATTCTTAATCTCAGAGCATAAGTCATTGGTGTGCTTTTCAGGAACTTTTCTCCTGTGCCCATGTGTTTGAGGATCTTCCCCACTTTCTCTTTTTTTTTAGTTTCAGTGTATCTGGTTTTATGTGGGGGATCTTGATCCACTTGGATTTGAGCTTTGTACAAGGAGATAAGAATTGTCGATTTGCAGTCTTTTACTTGTTGACCTCCAGTTGAACCAGCACCATTTGTTGAAAATGGTGCTTTTCCTTTTCCATGGATGGCTTTAGGTCCTTTGTCAAAGATCAAGTGACCATAGGTGTGTGGGTCCATTTCTGGGACTTCAGTTCTTTTCCATTGATCTCACTGCCTGTCTCTGTACCAAAACTATGCAGTTTTTATCACTACTGCTCTGTAGTAGAGTTTGAGGTCAGGGATGGTGAATTGAAAGTATGAGAGCTCTCCAAATATTTCATGTAGGCATTTTGTGCTATGAACTTTTTTCTTATCACCACACTCATTTTTTGTGTTCCATAAGATTATACATGTTTCATATTCATTTGCATTGAATTCTAGAAAGTCTCTAATGTCTTCCTCTATGTTTGTCTTAAGCTATTATTCATTCATAGTGTGGTGTTCAGCTTCCATGTGTTTGTAAGCTATGTGTTCTTTCTGGTTTTGTTCATATCCAGCTGTATTCCATGGTGGTCTGATAGGATTCATGGTGTTATTTCAATTTTCTTGTATGTATTGAGGTTGGAAGTGTGTCTGAATATGTGTTCAGTTTACAAGTAAGTTTCATGAGGTGCTGAGCAGAAGGCATATTCTCCTATATTTCAGTAGAATGTTCTCTAAGTATCAGCTGGACTCATGTTCATGTTGTCAGTTAGCTGGAATATTTCTCTTTTTTGGAGGGGGTGTCTGGAGAATTTGTCCACTTGTAAGAATGGGGTATTGAAATCTTGGTATATAAGTGAATGAGTGTTATGTGATTTTAGGTTTAAAACACTTTCTTTAAGGAAGGTTCGGGACCATGTATTTAAGGCATACATGTTAAAACTTGAAATGGCATCTTTGGTGATTATTTTTTCCTTTAAGGAATTTGTAGTGTCTTTATCTTATTATTTTGATTAATTGTTTAATATCTATTTTGCTACATTTTAAAATGAACACACCAGCTTGCTCCTTTGGTCCATCTGCTTGAAATGTTTTTTTACATTTCTTTACCTTGAATTAATGCCTATTCTCAATGTTGAGCTTCATTTCTTCTCTGCAATTGAAGGATAGATTTTTATTAGTATCTATTCTGTTAGCCTTTGTCTTTTTATTGGTGAACTGTGGTCATTGATACTGAGAGAGTCAATGAACAGTGATTGTTAACTCCTTGTATTTTGTTGTTGTTGCTGCTGGTGGTGGTGTTGTTATTGGGGTATTTGTGTGCTTTCCTTTCTTTTGCAGATAATACAATATTATTTACTACCTGTGTTTTCTTGTGTATTGTTAACTTCCTTGGGTTGGATTCTTTGTATATAACTTTGTGTAAGTTTGTATGTGTAGATAGATATTTTTTAAATTTGACTTAAGCATAGACTATCTGATTTTTTCATTAATAGCAATTAAACTTTTTTCTACATATAATAATCTAGGCATCTGTAGTTTCTGCACCATATATATCCAAGACCTGCTGACATGTACAGACTCCAGTGAGAGATCATCTACAATTTTAACAGTCTTTGTTTATATGTTTCTTGGCTTTTGACCTTTGCAGTTTTTAGTATTCTTTCTTTGTACTTGGTGTTTTGCTTATTATACAGGAAAGAGAATTCATTTTATCATCCATTCTGTTTGGTGTTTGTTGCGGCCTGAGCTGCCCCTCGTTTGGGGGCCAAAATGTCTCAGACCACTCTGTAAAAGTTGGACCCGCACTGGAAAAGCCTTGGGGGCTAAATTTTTAGAGCCTGCACGGCCCCAAGCTGCTCTGGTCTGTGGGTCCGGGTTCGGCAAAAGAGAGAGTAAGGATGGATGCGAGGAATGGAGACCAGACAGAGTGTGATTCAATCCTGTTTATACTTCACTCTCTCTTCTTCTCTCCAAGTCCCTAGTCTTGAGTTCCTAGTTCCTAGTCCATAGTCCCTAGTGCCTCCAAGTTCCAAGTTTCTTCTTCCAAGTGCTAAGTGCCTAATACCCAATAAGTCTTCTTCCTCAATGCCTAATTCCTACTCCAAGTTGTACTCCCTAATTCCTAGTTCCAAGTTGTATTTCCGAGTGCCTAATAATCTGTTGCTTTCTTCTGTCTGCCTCCAGCTTTTTATGTCTCACTTCTAAGCCATGCCTCTAAATCACGATTTTAAGTCATACCTTTAGGCCTTGTCTCTAAATCTGATCTCTAAGTCACGCCCTTAAGTCTCGGCTCTAAATTACAGCTTTAAGTCTCACACACCCAAGGGAAAATCCTGGGTATCTAAAGCAAGATGTTATCAGAGTGTGCTCAGCTGTTGTGGGTTAATGTAATCAAATCTCTTGTCAGGGTATATGGCTCAAGATGGCTGCAATGATGATAGCTTCCTTCTCTCAGCTCCCCACAGGTGTTTTGATGATTCTTTTACTGTGATAGGCACCTTCCTCCTTATGTTAGAAGTTTTTCTTCTATGATTTTGTCATCAGTGTTTTCAAATATGAGTATTCGATCTAATATTCTTCCTCTAGTCCTAGTATTCTTATATTTTATCCTTTAACAGTGTCCTAGATTTTCTGGATATTTTATGTCAGGAAGTATTAGATTTAACATATTCATTGTGTGATATATCCATCCCTCCTATTATATCTTCAGTGCTTGAGATTTGTCTTCCATTTCTATATTCTGTTTGTGAATCTTGCCTCCACTGGTCCTCTTTGCAGTCCTAAATTTTGTTTCCATTATTCCCTCAGTTTGTGTTTTTATTGTTGTTCATATTTCCATGTTTAGGTATTCTTCAGTTTTGTTTCCTTCTACTCTTGGTTTTTTTTTTTACTTTATTTATAATATTTATTGGTTTTCTTCACTTTTTTGTTTGTATTTTCCTTGCTACCTTTGGGGGTATTCATTGATTTACTCCAATTGTTTGTGTTTTCCTGGATTATTTGTTTATTTATTTATTTAGTTTGTTGAGACAAGGTTTCTCTGTGTAGACCTGCCTTTCCTGGAACTCACTGTGTAGACGAGGCTGGACTGGAACTCAGAAATCTGCCTGACTCTGCCTCCCAAGTGCTGAGATTAAAGGTGTGCAACACTGCTGCCCAGCTTCCTAGATTTATTTAAGTGATTTAGTCATTTCCACTTTAAGGGCCTTTATCATCTTCATGCAGTTGGATTCAAAGCCTTTTTCTAGTACTTCAGCTATGTTGGAATATTTAAGACCTCCTATGGCAATATAAATGGGCTCACACTCATTAACCAGAGGGTGATAAATGTTCATCCTTATTACATAATCAAGTACCAATATCATGGAATGGAATGTGGCTATAACTTCTGGGAGTGAAAAGGTTCATTTTATGTCAATGCACTTGATATAAAATAGTTTGTGTCCACACAGTGAAATTTATGGTGGGACACACCATAGGCTCCATGATAGATCCTGTGAAGTATTCAGCTTACATTTAACCCAATGTTAGATTAATGCAATGGTTGTTTTTTCTCCTTATATTGGGCAGATAGGCAAGGAAAGCACTTTTTAAAATAAGTTACTTTTGAAGTGATGATGGTTTTAATAATGTGACTTCCAATCACTAACACTGGAGTCACCATTACCAAAACAAACAAGCAAACAAACAAATAAACAAACAAAACAAAACTGGTGGTTTCAGGGTAATAATTTTCTAATTTGCCAGTGTGTATATTCACATCAGGTGAATGAAGACAAACGAGATTGATACGTATATAACTTTGGAACTTTAGCATAATCCAAGGAATATTGAATTTCCAATTTGTAGATATGTCCAATGCACTTTCAGTGTTAGGTCAGGTCAGATGATTGAGAAAGAACCATTAGCTGTAACTGTGTTTGTCATGTTACAGATCACAGAAGCTAACATTGCACATAGCAGCCAGGTCAAAGAGTACAGTATAAATGCGATTTTCTCGACCAAAAAACTTCCTACACTTAATCAAAGTCAACGTAAGTATATTTTTCAATTGTATTTCTCTTTTCCTTTTTTAATTAAATATTTAAAAATTATTTACATTGCAAAATTGCCTTCTTTTCTAGTTACTGTTCTCTGAGGTCTTCTCCCGATCTTCTTCCCTGCTGCCTCTGAGAGGTTTCTTTCCCACCTGCCCACCCACAAGGACCTCACCTCCACCAGCTTCCCTTTTCCCTGGGGCACCAAGTTTCTACAGTGTTACGTGCATCCTCTTCCATTTTGGCCAGACAAGGCAGTTCTCTGCTGCACACATGCCCAGGACCATGAATTATCTTCTGTATGATCTGTGGTTTTTGTCTTAGACTCTGGAAGCCCTTAAGTGTCCAAGTTAGTTGACACTGTTGTTCTTCCTATGGGGTTGCCATCCTCTTCACCTCCTTGAGTCCTTCCTCAGACTCTTTCATATAGAACATTTCACCCTACAATAATATATATATATATATATATATATATATATATATATATATATGAGAGAGAATATCAACAATATAGATAAATATAGATAAATTTAAGCCAAAGTAATGAAAGGACAGAGACAATATCCTAATTACCAAAATCAGAAATGAAATGGGAGACATATAATTTATATATATATACATATATATATATATATAATTTACATATATATAATTTATTATATATATATATATATATATATATATATATATATATATATATGTGTGTGTGTGTGTGTGTGTGTGTGTGTGTGTGTGTGTGTGTATGTCAGGGACATCTCTGTCTTATCACTAAAGGCCTGAAATCAGCCATGGGCCTGAAGACATTGGTAGGCCTAACATGCATGCCTGATAGCACAAAGCCTTTGGTCTCTGCGGAAAAGCACTGAAACAGATGGCTAGAAGGTATTGTAAACAAGCATCTTTGGTGGAAGCCTGAGTAGTCATAGACCTTGGGTAGCCTTGGTGGATAGTACCAACTTAGATAAGGACAAGTGAATCATAGGAAGAGTCATAGTGAACTGACCCCTGAACCTTCACCCAGCTGACACTCTGTTCTGGAAGATATCTGTACTCCCCCTGAACACCTTCGCTCCTGTGTCATCCCCTTCCCCACAACCTGCCTTTTTGTGTATATAACCCCTGTGTGAAAAAGTGAAAATTGCAATCTGATCAGGCTCTAGACAGGTCGCCATTCTTTGCGTCTTTGCCTGCTACCCACTGCTTCTTTTCAGGTGATCTCCCCGGACCCCTGCTTAATGTTTAATATATTTAATATATTCTACTCAGAAACTCATGGTATCTTCTCCAAAATTGACCATAAAATCTGTCACAAATCAAGGCTCAACAGATACAAGATGACTGAAATATTCTCATGCATCCTAACAAATCACTAGACTAATCTAGACTTCAATAATAACAAAAACATCAGAAAGCCACATACTGAACAACTTTCTACACAATGATAACTTGCTTGGGGAAGAAATAAAGAAATAAAAGACTAGACTCCAGAATTCCATGTGAATGAAGACACAGCATACCCAAACTTATGGGACACAGTGAAAGCAGTGGTAAGACAAAAATTCATAGCACTAAGTGCCCTCATAAACATACCAGAGAGATCCTACACAAGCAACTTAACAGCACACCAGAAAGCTTTAGAACAAAAAGAAGCAAACAGATCTAAGAGACATAGACACCAGGAAATAATTAAACTCAGGGCAGATGTGGATCTCTTGTTCTGGAGGGTGTCCCAGGAAGATCTCAGGCCCAGCATGGGACAGGGTTTAAGCAGGAAGGGGAGATCGCCTGCCTCCATTGCTGCTTCTGGTGAGTTTCCACTGTTGCTGCCCAGTCACTCCCAGGTGCTGCACCTGCCTCCATGCTGAGCTGGCCTGGGCTGGGCCAATAAGAAGCCTGATGGAAAGGAGGCAGCTTGGTGTCCCAGGCAGGTTCTGGGAGAGCAGATCTCTTCCCAAGTGTTACAGGTCTTGCTACAGAAACTCTCAGATATCAGGATGATTCTCGCACACTTTACTTCCCCTGAATATGGTTTCGTGGTGGGTTAGGGTCAGTCAGCAGGTAACATCTATTGGCTTTGTCTGAGAGCTTGGAGATACCTCATCTACATGTGGGAGAGCCTGAGGCACTGTTCCTCCAGACTGATGGCCATGGACCTCTCTGTGGGCTCTGGAGGGCTGAAGCTAAATGAAAAGAAACAGGGCCTGGGAGCAGAGCAGAACACCTGCTGTCTGATAAAGGTCTGGGGTTCAAAGCCTATGTATGTTCTATCAGGCACCCAGGTGTTTCTCACTGCCCACCTCCCCACAGGCAAAAATGAACCAATTAGGAACAATGAGGACAGTACACAGACTTAACGAAACCAAGAGATGGTTCTTTGACAAAATCAATAAGATAGAAAAGCCCTTACCCAGACTAACCAGAGGGCACAGAGACAGTATCCAAATTAACAACATCAGAAGTGAAAAGGGAGACATAACAAGAGAAACTGAGAAAGTTTTAAAAAATCATACTTTACATATGATCATACTTTACGTATGCAGGCTTAAGATTACACATTTAGCAAAATCAACTTCTGTTGACCTTCTGTTAAGGTCTGTTGAAATTTCATGTCTAGGTTATCACTTGACCTTCTGAAGAATCTCTGTATCTTCAAGCTTTTCTTAGTACTATTTCTCTCTTAGTGAACATTATTCTACATTATTCTGCTTAGATTGGGTGTGACTTTCCTTGGAAGCTCTGAGGGAATCATTTCTGTATTTTGACTCTCCTCAATGTAGACTGGACACAGGATAGCATAAAACTTAGATGACAGCCAGTTTCTCATAAATGTCGGTCTGAAGACAGATACTTTATTCCCATAAGTATTTCCCAAAACATTTATGATATAAGTGCTTTAAATACTTCATGAATTTCTTCAGAAATTCCGTTGGCTTTGTAGGTTTTCTTTTCTTCTCATTTGGGAAATATCCATTGTAATCTATATATAACTCTTTTATTGAAACCACTTAGATCATTCTAACATTTGATAAATTTGATAAATGTTTGTGAAAATATTTATTCAGGAGTGGGAAGTAAGCAATTTATATCCCTTCTTTCTAAGTTCTCATTGGCACCACATTTAAAAATTATCATGGTTCACCCTAAGATAGCAATGAGATAAGTGGTTTTACATACAGAAAATTGACAAGTTGTTCCTTATGAGACTGTAGACATCCTGCAATCAGTCACATTAAAAATACTTTACTCAGTATATCTGGAGACAAATTTACATTACGTAAACAGTTATCCCCCTTCCAAGTTGTACAAATACTGGCCAGACATGTCATGAGTTTTGTTTTGTTTTGGTAGGGGTTTAGTAACAATTAAAAAGCCCTGGTGTGATTATTTTAATTCAACAAAGCTGAAGGTATGAAAATGGTTGTGGTTTAATTCAGAAGATAAGATAAGCCCTGTGCTGGATCTGCCTATCTTTGTATTTTTACCTGTTTTTAAAGAGGTTTTACTAGATATGAATATCTTTTAAATTATTAACACGTTTATGCCTGCATAAAATTTAAAATATGTATATATCATAATTAAAACATAGATGTGTTAGTCTTGTATGAGTGAGGAGAATGTCAAATATTAATAACATCTTCTGGTCTAGGAGTAGTAAACTCTTTAAAACATGTTACCTATTCCAAGGAAAGATTCAGACCCATATTATCATTTTATATTTATTGTACCTGTGTGCATATATTGATTAAATATATATTTGTCATTTTATATCAATTTTTAAGTTTATTTTCATTAGGAACAAAATGAACTAGGATCAAGTTAACAAGTTTAATTTACTTGTAATCCATTTGCTATTAAGTACAACATGTGAATAACAAAGCATGTCTCATGTGTATATTCTACATGTAATTAATAAAAAGTCAATTTTTAATAAGCCATGAATTTGTGTCTCTTGCTTGTCTGGGATTCCTGCTTCAGAATTTTCATTGTCAAGTGAAAACTTCACATAGAAACATTTAGTAAGCATTTTTTTAGGTTGGTTAGAAATTAAACCAGACAGGTCTAGAGCAGAAGAGTACTGAAGGGCATTTTATCTCAGAGGAAAATTAACTGCAGAAATAACTGGTGGTGAAACACAGGATAGGGTAACATAAATGTTCTTTGCTGGCAGCAAGCTTTGTGACTCTCAGAAACTTAATCTTTGGTTATCTGTGGGGTTCTGTGAATATCAAAGTCTTTGATTCCTTTGTTAGTATGCTAGTTTTGGAGTCAAATGGCTGGAAATACTTTTAGGTTTTTTTGAGAAGCCTCTCTCTAAGTGAGAGAGAAGCTATCAGAATAAGAATAAAACAAACCATTAAGACATAAAATGAATACCTTTTAGGCCTGATAATTCTTCTTTGTGTAATAGGGATAATAGTGATTCAGTGGGACCATCAAGAATAACGGTGGCCACCTTAACCTTAACCCTGAGCCTAACCCCATCCTAACCCTCACCTCTGAATTTCCTAACTTCCTAAATGTAATTCTAAAATCCCTTATCCTAATCCTAACCATGACTGCCTAATCCCCTAACCCTAACTGAAACCCTGCTTGCTGTGGGGCATATTTCTTAATTACAAATTTAGAAGTGAGAAACGCTTTATTAATGTTGATCTTTTGAGATGTTCAGATCTACCTTTAATCTGGGCTACAGATTCTTTGACAACCTACATATATAGAGGACATTGAACAGGGTGGTGTTTTGTTCTTTGTATTGGCACTGGGTTTTTTACAAAACAAAGATGATTTGTTTGTTTATTTTCTTTTTAAAACTGGTATTAGTAAGTACTTATCTCTTCAGAATTCTGGTATTCACTGAAGATCAGTTGTAATATCCTGCAACATGAAATCCACCAGTTCTTGTTTTTCTAACTTCCCTTGTCCAACAGACTTTATTGTGGCATTGTATTAAATCCCCTTTCTACATACATAGATTCATTCTCTCTATGATTTGAGCTGTGTTTATCTATGGAATCTGTACTAATCCAACTGTTGTTTTTCTCCACTTTTCCACTAATGAAGATGTGCTAGCTAACAATAGTGCTCAACTGTGTTTTCCTTATGTTTCTGGCTTTTCTTCAGGGTTTATTCATACCTGTCATCTGGTGGAAGGAAGCTGCAGTTTCCCTGAGCCCAGCATGAAGCCACAAAACTAGACTCTTGTTTCCTAAAATCCCTCTTTAATGTTAATGGTTTTAGCATTCTGTCTAAAACTCTACCTCACAGCTACCTGGTAACATACAGGTATCCTCCTCCCCATAGTTACTTCTCTTTAAAGAAAAATGGAATATGTTTTTTTTTTAGTGTGAGAGGAGGTGTGTTGGAAGGGGATGTCTCAGCAGGCTCATTCCTACTGCTGAGATATTTCTTCCCCTAAAGGGACCATGCCTCATGCTGAGACAGCTCTTACCTCTGAGGAACCTGCCACAAGACAGTATAGAATAGAGTATAGTTTATTCAGGACATGGGGAGGGGAGTTAAGAGGATAGTAGAGGCAGAGAAAAGCAAAGAGAGGCAGAGAGTAGAGAAGTAGAGGCCAGGCATGAGCATGTGCAGAGAGAGGGGGAAGGAAAGAGCCTAAGAGGGCAAGAGAAAGAGAGAACTAAAGGTCAAGAGATCAAAAGAGAGGAAGGGGCAAACAGCCACCTTTACAGGGGGCTGCTTTACAGGGGGTCAGTTACCTGCTGTTGCCAGGTAACTGGGGTGGAGTTTAGACAGAATGCTAAGAAATAGCCAGGACATCTTTCCTCTTGTGGGTCAGATTGATACCTCCACTGCACACTGAGTACTGGGCTATGGAAGCTGTTCACCTTGATTACAGGAAGAAGAAGGCAAGTGCTATGAGGAAAGCTCAGGTAAGGTCTGGAGTCAGGTCCTGGTAGGTGCAGGATCATTGCCCTCATAGGGAAGAAACAGGAGCCTGAACAGCCAGAGCTGGAATGCTGGGTTCTTCCCCAGGACTGGGTGGGGTGAGATTCCTCTTTGAAGAGAGAAACAAAAGCTAATAAAGTGCAAATGACTCCTGAGGTCTGGAAAAGGTCTGATCCTGGCCCAGAAGCACACTTTAACCTTGAGGAGTGGTAAGACTTACTGGCCAATCAAGGCTTCCAGGCAGACCTGTCAATCAGACAAGAAGGCTGGTTCTTTCTGGTGTTATTTTGCAGGTTTGCTGTGCCTGTGCAGGCTTGAAAGATCATCTGTGCCCTGCTCTGAGCTCTGCTGTGGGTGCTGTGTGGAGACCTCGGGAAGCTCTGAAATCAAGTCATGGTGAGCACAGGATCACTGCCCACAATGGGTAGGGGCAGGCTGGTGAGCAGTGGGAGCAGTGGGAGCAGTGGGAGCAGTGGGAGTAGTGGGAGCAGTAGGAGCTGGGGTGCTGGTTTCTCTGACTCCGCAGCACATGTGTACAAACCCTTTTGTCTTTTTTCGTATACATTAAGAAGACAGGCATAGGCAGGCAGTGGTGGTGAAAGTCTTTAATCCCCACATTTGGGAGGCAGGGGGATGACTGTGATGGGATAATGATCAATAATCAATGTTGATCAATAATCAATAAATGGTAATCAATAATTATAATACTAATTGATAACCAATAATTATCAATAATTGATGGCACATGCCTTTAACCCCAGCACTCCGGAGGCAGAGGAAGGGGGATTTCTGAGTTTGAGGCCAGCCTGGTCTACAGAGTGAGTTCCAGGACAGCCAGGGATACACAGAGAAACCCTGTCTTGAAAATTCAAAAAAAAAAAAAAAAAAAGACTTCATCCCTTAATAGTCAAAGAGGGTCCTTTTACAAAATTACTAGTTCAAACTCTGAATCTATACACTTCCTTTTACAAGGAAATGACTTAAGAATTCTGCTAATGTGTATGTCACAACCATAAAATATAACTATATGCAGTCACGTGAATGAGAATGCCCCCCAGACTCAGATATTTGGACACTTGTCAGCTGGTGGTGCTGTTTGGAAGGGATTAACAGGTATGGCCTTGCTGGAGGAAGTAAGTCCCAGGAGGTGAGCTTTGAGAGGTTGAAGACTGTTGTCATATCCAGTCTGCTCCCTCTGCTTCCTGCTTTGTGGCTGAAGAAGTGAGCTCCCAGCATTCTGCTCCAGCTGCCATGCCTGCTGCTTGCTGCACTGCTTCCCATCATGATGTCTATTAAACTGTAAACAAAGTTACTCTCTCATGGGAAAAGGAACGAGAAGGGGGCTTCCTCAGGTTTGCAGCTTACTTGGCAGAACACCAGGATTCTCTGCTTGAGAACATAAGCTTTCTCGGTCTCAGTCAGCTGAGAACTACAAAGACTCTAGGTTGCCTGGAAGACAGTAAGCTGGGAGCAGTCTCCTCATGCCATTTCTCTACAAATAGTCAAATATATCTTCAGATTTAAAGCCAGGTAGTACACCTATAATTTCAGTGTCTGGGAGGTTGAATGAGAATCAGGACTTCAGGGCCAGACCCATTTACATAATGAGCTCAAGACCAGACTACAGGAACACAGTCTCAGTTATAAATAATATATAAATAAGAAAAAAAATAGTTATTCAGCTGGGTGGGGGTGGCACTCATATTTAATCCCAGCACTAGGGAGGCAGAGGCAGGGGGATGACGGTGATGGAATGATGATCAATAATCGATGCCAATCAATAATCAATAAATGGTAATCAATAATTATCAATACTAATTGATAACCAATAATGATCAATAATTGATGGTGCACACCTTTAATCCCAGCACTCGGGAGGCAGAGGCAGGTGGATTTCTGAGTTCGAGGCCAGTCTGGTCTACACAGTGAGTTCCAGGACAGCCAGGGCTACACAGAGAAACCCTGTCTCAGAAAAACCTAAATAAATAAATAAATAAATAAATAAATAAATGAATGAATGAAATAGTAATTCATTTGATAACTCATTTAAGATCACCTTATGCTCACCAGGGTTTCTGCTGAGAAAAGGCAGTTAGAAAATTCTTACTGATGGTGTAGTGAGGAGGGTAGACAGGTCTGACACTGAGATAGATGCTAAGACTATTGATATGGATCAGGGGTGCAGCACTTGTCTGCCATTCAAGAGGCAGTGGGCTTGGTGTGCATACTGAAAAAAACCCCACAAAACCAAGCAAACCCCATAGGAAACTAAAACTGCATTTTCTATACAAAATTGTCCCAAGGCAAAGACACCTCCAAAGTAGTGGAAATTAGTTAAGAATCAGAGGCAAACAAAATTTACATAGATCTGCTACTTCTCACCAAGTGGAATTCTTTCCCCTCTGAGAGTAGATAGTCTGTCAACTCCAGAGGAGGGGCTAAAAAGTGGGCCATGTTTTTTACAAACACCATACTAAATTAATGAGAACTGGAGTCTAAGAATCTTCCAAATATACTGATCTCTATATTAGGTTTTTAGTATCTTAGAAATAAGAACAAACTAGAAGTAAACAAATTAAGTTTCCCAGAAATCAAATGCCACCTCTGTTAGAAGTCTACACACAGCTTAGAACACACAACACCAAACCAAACAATTCCAGGTGGGAGGATTTATTCAGGGCAAAGTTGGGGGGGAGAAATAGAAGAAGAAGAGGGAAGGCAGGGTGTTCTGCCTGTTTTATATGGGCGGTGACATAGGCTCTCCCAGGTAAAGGTGAGGTAGCCAGGTGGCTTCTGGGAATGTATGGCTGTTGCCTTGGCAACGATGTGCAGGTCACCTAGATGTGATGTCACTGGGTTCAGAGCCTGATACCAACAACCTCACATTAGTTTATCTGTGAAGTGGACTGAAGTAACCCTGGCAAGAAGCAACTGGCTAGAGCAACTGTATTCCACTATGACAGCACTTTTATTCACTCTACAGTCAATTTACAAATACAACTGGGACACAAAGAAATAAACTATACAAATGAGAGCCACCTAAGAACAACATTAGTGGGTAGAGAACTTTAGCCTTTTCGATAACCATGCTATGTTCAAGGAGATAAAGCAAAGGATAAAAGTTAACTTATAAAAATCTTTAACCTTCATACAAATCTGTTTAAGCTCACGCCAACAGAGGCTAGCTAGCTATGCAGTCAGAGCCTATCTCAAACACACCAATCACCAAAATAAGTGCAACTGCCCCTGAGTGATGTGTAATCAATCCAATTACTGTAATCATATCCAGATGTAAAGTGTTACCTTACCTTCACATAGAGTTACAAGAAATATTTGTTAGCTAAAACAAATATACAATGAGTCATTGGGTGTGCACATTTAGTCATATGACATAACTCATGATGTGACACAAACGCAGAGGAAGCAACCTGTGACAACTCGAGGATACGGTGAGATAAGCTTAGTTTGGGCCCGCTCTTATCTCTCTTCTCAGTACCTTTTCCCTTACCTTAACCACCAGTTTTCTACTTAGGTACTTACAACTGAGGACATTAAGTATAGTGGAATCCAGGGACACCTGTAATCAGTTCAATACCTGGAACCTACACAGAAACCAGACTCCTACCAGATGCCCCTGACCTCCACTTGTTGAGGTTTAGTCTGTCACTATGTATTATAATGCTAACTGCAGGCCTCCAAGGCCTAACTGTCCCAGAGACAAGAGAGTCCACACATAGACCCAAGTGATGCTATGTGATGTTGCCCCCAAATTATTTCCAACTGCTGAATAGAGATGCCAACAGTCAATACCTGATACCTGGACAGAAAAGACAGAAGCAGGTTTTAGCATTCCAGGACTTCCCCAGCATCAGAGAAGAACGTGGAGGGGAAAAGAAGATAAAGGGAAGAAGCTGCCATGTGTTAGGTGAGTCATAAAATAATGACCAGGTGGGTTGGCTAATTGGAGTTAAAAGCAACCCAGACAAAACATGACAAATTATATAGTGGGATTATTGGCTGGGATAGAGACATAACAGCTAGAGGACCAATATCTGCTCTTATGCTAATTAAGGCTTATTGTAAATATAAAGGTTGTGTGTGTCTTTTATCTGAGAACTAAATGGCCAAAGTCAGGGTAAAACCCCTAAGTTGGGATTAAATAATTTCTACAACATCCACATACACAACTCCTGCACACTCACACACATAAAAACAATAAATGTAATTTTTAAGATTTATTTATTATATTTGTATGAGTATACTATAGCTATTTTTAGACATACCAGAAAGGACATCAGATTCTATTACAGATGGTTGTGACCCACTATGTGGTTGCTGGGAATTGAACTCAGGACCTCTGGAAGTGCAGTCAGTTCTCTTAACTGCTGAGCCATCTCTCCATTCCATTAAATGTAATTTTTTTTTTTTGATTTTTCGAGACAGGGTTTCTCTGTATAGCCCTGGCTATCCTGGAACTCACTCTGTAGACCAGGCTGGCCTCGAACTCAGAAATCTGCCTGTCTCTGCCTCCCAAGTACTGGGATTAAAGGCGAGCACCACCACGCCCGGCCCAACTGTAATTTTTAAAGAGGGTTAAAGCACTTGTCATTAAGCATGAGGACCCAAGTTCTATCACCAGAACCCCTGTGGTCTGACAACCTCCCTACTCATTGTATTCTGACCTCCATATATGCACACGAACACATATAGACATACATACACAGAATAAAATAAGGTCATTATAAATTACTTACGTTATGTATTTATTAAAAGGTTTTTCCCATCATCTCTTCTTGACCCAGACTCACTTCTGTCTTTGGTTGACATAGCTTGTTCCCTACATCTAACTTTCCTTTCCTCATGCCTATCATGGTCACATGTGTTTCTCTTCCCTTAATGTCCACTTTTAAATCTATATTAAATCTATATAAAATACAGTTCTGGGGACTAGACAGATTGGTTCCAGGTTGAAAAAAACTTGCTGCTCATGCAGTCTGGAGTCCAAATCCCAGCATCCTTCAAACACCTGTGACTACAGCTTCCATGAATCAGACATCTTCTTTGGCAGAAATAATGAAAAACTGCTTGTAATTTGGAGGAACATACACTTACAAATATATGCAAAACTTTGCCTTTTAAAATGTAGCTCACAAAAGTGTTAGGACCTGAGTCATGAGCCAGAGAGAAGTAAGTAAATATCCTGGTTCCTTTGTACCATGTGACCCAACCAAGTACTATTATCTCTACAAACCTGTTTCTGAGTGTGCCAAAGTTTTACGGTGCTTTTGAATATTAAATGGGAAACCACTTAGCAAAGAGTTCTGGAACAGAGCCCATCACATAGTAATTTACCAATTATTATTAAATTTTGGAACAAATGTTAAAAAGACAAGCAGTGTTTCACTTTCATTTTTAAGTGTCAGGCACATGGCTTAGAATCCTGACTTAAAGTTGAGACTGAGATACAAAAGAAATTATAAAAAGCCATTTGCCAACGATAAATGATAAGTAAAATATCTAGTATTATGTAAATATAATTGACATAGGCAGAATCATGAGTTTGTAAGAGTAATTTGATGCATAATCTCAAGGTTTTTATGATTAAATATATGATTTCATTTTCATAAACAATAAAGGAAAAAAACAACACATCTTTAAAAAGGAGAGCAAAGGTGAGTATGTAGAATATACTAGGTTGCTTTACGCTCTAACTTGAGAACCAAAATATGGAAAAACTTGTACAAACTGGTAGAAAACATCACAGTAAAGATGATAAAACACCTCTCCTTCCTGAACACTTCAAAACACAGACTTCCCTGAGATCTTCGTGTTTTCCTGTCTGTAAACAAGAAGGCCCAGAAACTGTGTCCATCACCACCATCGTATTTCCAGTAGAACATCAAAGGGAAACCTAGGAAAGCCACTCTGGTGGCTTCTCACTCTCAGCACTTTTTATTTTATTCTAGACAAACAGAGAAACTATTCAGAAAGTCACATAAACTTTGTCAGGAAACGAACTTTCACTCAAAAACAAGATAAAGAGGAACCCTCATGTCACGGCCACGCCCCATACGTAAACCCCACCCACTCAGGAACTGTAAATAGACTGGGATTTACGCTGACTCCGCCCACACGGCCCGGCCCCGCCCACGTCACTCAGTGGGCCTGGCTCCTCCCATACTGACGTCACAGGACATTGGCTAAGCCCCGCCCACAGGCAGAAGGGATCTCAGTAATGGTAAATACAGACCTGGATTCCCACCGGCCCCGCCCCCCGCCTGGCCCCGCCCCGGATCCGCCCTAACCCCGCCCTCCTCGCCATGGCACCCGCGGGCGCTGCGTTCCTGCCACGGCCTCGTCAGCTCTCAAAGCCGCGGGAGACCAGAAGCCGGATAGAACCGGATCGGTGTGGCCCGGGGGTGGGCGGGGCCTCGGCTCACCGTCGCTAGGCCCCGCCCACCGCTGCGGGCCGCGCCTTGAGGGCGTCTGTGACGCACTTCCGCTTCCGGGGAGGGCGGGCCCGCGCCTCGGGAAGGGCGGAGAGGCGTTTCCGCCCAAAGACGCGGCGCCGCTTCCGGTTCCCTGGTGCTCGCCAGGGCACTTCCGGTCGCGCTCACAGCCGACCCTGCGGGGCGGAAGCTGATGTGGTTACGCCGGAAGCGGCTTTCGGTTACCGGGGCGTCCGCGAACCGCGGTCGTCACCCCGCGACCCCGGCGCTGGCGTGTGACGTCACCGCGCCCGCTCGGCGGCCGCACCGGGATCCCGACGGCCGCCGCGACTCCCGCCAACCCTGTCGGACTCTCCGTGACGTCACAGCCGGCGCCGGCGACCCACGCAGGCGCACGGCGGCGATCCCGGATTTCCTCGGAGGTGTTGGCGGCGACGATCGATCCCGTGATTCCCCGCGGTGGCCCCCACCCCATCGATACCAATCGATACTAATCAATTATCAATAATCGAGTTAATCAGTAAACCGTGGCGCAGGCCTTTGTTCCCAGGACTCAGGAGGCAGAGGCAGGGGCATGACGGTGATGGGATGCGGATGACGATCAATGCTCACGATAACCGGTAATCAATGTTAATCAATGACGAATAGTCGATGCTGGTCAGGAACTAAAAATGTTCAATGCTGATGGTAATCAACGATCGATAATCAGCAGGTATTGCTGATCAGTAATCAATACCGATCAATAGTTGATAATCAGTAACCGATAATTAATCAATACGGATCCATAGTTGATGACAGCAGTCAGTGCAAATCAATAATCATCTTGGGAGGATCCTGATAAATATAAATAAAAATATAAATATAAAATGTGCAATGAAATATGAAAATAAAATTCTAATGAAATAAAATACAAAATATAAAACGTAAAATAAAACGAATAAAAATTTAAAATATAAAATATGAAAAAACCTAAATAAGATAAAATATAATAAAATATAGTAAAGTAAATTAAAAATAGGATAAAATAAGCCACAAATATAAAATTAAGTAAATAAAAATAGAAAATAAGATATAAATGTAACATAAAATGAATAAAATAAAATATGAAAAAATATAAAACATGAAAATATGAAACATGCTATAGACAAATCATTATTATTATAAAATAAAGTTAAGTAAATGAAAATATAAAATAATATAAAATAAAATATAAATGTAACATAAAATGAATAAAATAAAATATAAAATATGAAACATGCTATAGACAAATTATGATTATTACTGTTTTCCATATTTCGCCGTGTGTTGAAGCACAATTAGTCAAACAGCGTCCGAGAGGAAGTGACACGTGCAGTGTGATATTTAACAATTTTATTTCCCTCACACAGCCAGGTGTAGAATTGAAAGTCCAAGCAGATTTTTATTTTAAAATCTTTAAAGTTCATTTCTTAAACTATTTTTAAAAAGTTTACGTATTTTTACTCATATTTACATCATGCTTTATATTTATAGTTTATTTCAGTTTTTATTCGTATTTGATTTCATATTTTACGTTATTTTACAATTTGATTTACTCTTATTTTTCTGTTTTATAATTTATATTTAATGTATTTTATGTTTTATTTTAATCTTATAATTTATATTCACAGTATGCTTTATACTTACGTTTTATATTTTACATTTTACATTTTATTATATATTTTGAAGTTTAAATTTATTTCATTTTATTTTATATTTTACATTTTATTTCATATTTATTTTTATTTTATGTTTTATGTTTTCATTATATTTTATGTATACAATTTTTTCATATTATATTTAATTTTATATTTTACTTTACTTTTATTTTTTTAATTTTATAATTTATATTTTATATTTGATGTATATTATTTTAGTTTTATTTTATGTTTTATACGTATGTTTTATATTTTCCATTTTATAGTATATTGTATATTTTAAATTTTAGTATATTTTATGTTTTAGTTAATTTTATTATTTATTTTGTACTTATATTCATGTTATATCATATATATTATATATTGTTTTTAATATTTAATGTTATATTTTATTATTTTATATTTTACTTCACTGTTAGTTTTTTATTTTCTATTCTTTATGTTTTATATTTTATTTTAATTTTATTTACGTTTACATATTTATATTTTATATTTACATTTTATATATTTAAATTTTATTTTATGTTTTATATATTGTGTTTTATATTTTATTTTTATGTTAAATTTCATATTTTATATTATTTTCTATTTTATTTTACTTTCACTTTTTAGTTTTATATTTTATGTTTGATGTATTTTATATTTTATTTACTTTTTAATTTATTTTATTATATTTATATTATATTTTATATTTATGTTTTGTACATTTTGTATTTATTACATATTTTAATTTTAAAATTTATAGTTTATATTCTTTATTTCATAGTAAAATATTTATATCATATTGTACATTTTATTTTATATTTTATATTATTTTCCATTTTAATTTTTAAAAATTTTATATTACCATATTTAATGTGTCATTTTGTTTTATTTTATATTTTATATTTACATTTATCTTATAATTTATATTGATGTTTTTTTTTGTTGTTGTTGTTGTTTGTTTTTTTTTTTTGTTTTTTTTTTTTGTTTTTCGAGACAGGGTTTCTCTGTATAGCATTGGCTGTCCTGGAACTCACTCGGTAGACCAGGCTGGCCTCGAACTCAGAAATCCGCCTGCCTCTGCCTCCCAAGTGCTGGGATTAAAGGCGTGCGCCACCACTGCCCAGCTTATATTGATGTTTTATATTTAATGTTTTTTCCATTCTATTTTAAGTTAATTTTTAATTTTATATTTTAGAAGTTATATCCAATGTATTTTATATGTAATTTTTATATTCTATATTTTATATTTTATAGATGATGCATCCGATTGATGAATTAGAAGACGCACCTTCATCATCTCTATCGATTTTCCGATGATTTATTTCCCAGCCGACACAACGTGGAGACAAATCCACAAGGAACGAGGGTGAGGCCCTGAGGCCCTGGTGGACGCTGCCATCCAAGGCCATGTTAGTCCTTATTACAGAATCAAGTACCAACATCATGGAATGGAATGTGGCTATAACTTCTGGAAGTAAAAAGGTCTATTTTATGTCAATGTACTTGATATACTATAATTTGTGTCCACATAATAATGAAATTTATGGTGGGACCAACCATAGGCTCCATGATAGATTCAGCTTAAAAAATTATTACCCTGTCACCATCAGGTCACGGTCTTTTTTTCTAATGGTGACTCCAGGGTTAGTGATTGGAAGCGATGTTATTAGAAGGGGCCGTGTTCCAGCCCCAGCAAGCAGAGGAACTCAGCAGCTTTGTCCATGTGGCTCTGGGAGGAAAGAATAGAAGGGATGACTGAGACAATTGATGCTGGTTGGCTGTAGTTAAAAAATTAGTGGGGATGAAGTAGAAACCAGCACCTCTGAGGTGACATATTCTCTGAAGTGTTGTTACATCGTCCATATGCTGGGTTCTTCCCCTGCGACTAGGATTAACTGCATTTCTGTCATACATTCGCTTCACCGTGCCATGCCTTAGCTGCTCTGCATAACAGGTTCATTTATGCCTTTGAAACTTATAACACCTGGGTGATTCTCACACATGATTGACTCCAGGTGCACAACAAGGAACAATCTTGGCAACTTCTGGAATACAACTTTGTGTATTTGCATTGCAGTAGGTTCTTGGTGGTCTCTGGGGTGCCAGTGACTTGGGCACAACATCTTGGTTCATGGACTGGAAACCCAAAACACTCAAAAATACCAGCTGAAGGATTGAAAGGCTGCCTGTTAAGATGTGTCATTGTTGCCATGTGGTGATGGTGCACACCTTTAATCCCAGCACTTGGGAGGCAGAGGCAGGTGCATTACTGAGTTTAACACCAGCCTGGTATACTGAGTGAGTTTTGGGATAGCCAGGGCTACAAAGAGAAACCTGGTCTCAAAAAGAAAAAAAAAAAAAAGAAAAAAGAAAAAAGTAACAGATGTGTTACTGTGTTATTTCTTTTAGACAGGATAAATTTTGTTCTGGGTGTCTCCAGTGTTGTGGTTGAATCTGATCCTTCAGCTTTCTTCTCATGCTCCCATACATTCCCCATTTGGACTCTGTCCCTAAATCACATAAGATACTGTGCACACATTTGCTATTCAATGCTATGCTATTTTTCAAACCTGGTGGTTTTATATTTTAACTTTATTCATTCTGTTTTTGGTTTTCTAGAACAAAATTCTCTGTTAAGCAATTCCTGTTCTGATTGTAGATACAGAAACCACATAAACCACCTGACATGGTTTTGTACAATAAGCACATGGTTTTGTGCTGCTCTTTGTCCACATCTTTGATTTTGAAATTCAGCAAAATATATAGATTATATTCTATTTCTCTGGATGGCTTATGCTCATGTCGTCAATATTATCTGATGCTTCAGAGTCATTGAATTGTAGGTGTATGATGTTCTGGCTCACTCTTGTGTTCTGAAATTTTGAATAAATAAGTGTATTATACGTGTGTGCATGAATATGAATGTGTGCCTCACATTTACTGTTGTCAGAAGACGGCCTCAGACCTCCGGATCTTGAAGAAATGACAGGTGTTGGTCCACATATGTATGCTAGACATTGACCACCATTATGTGGAAGACCAGCAAGATCTTTCAACTCCTGAGCTATATCTCCTGAACTGCATTCTTTATTTCTGACCAACATATACATTACTGCGGGTGGTGGTGGCACATGTCTTTAATCCCAGCACTTGGGAGGCAGAGACAGGATTTCTGAGTTCAAGGCCAGCCTGGTCTACAGAGTGAGTTCCAGGACAGCCAGGGATATACACAGAAACACTGTCTCAAAAAAAAAAAAAGAAAAAAAAAGAAAGAAAAAGCAAAAACATATATATTACTAATATTTTCATCAGTCAATTTTTAACTGTTTAAACATGCATTCCTTTTTAGTAAAATTTAATTAATGTTGCTGTTTAAACTGGTTCACTTTATGTTTATGCAAGATGAATACAAATCTGCAGTGAATGTATAATTCTTTGCAGGAACTTCAATAAAGAACTGTTAATTCATTCTATCATTTTTGTTTCCTGGTTTATTTTTATACCAGAGTGAGGTTCTTAATATGTAACTTTTGCTGTCCTGAAACTCATTGCATAGACTTTGCTGGCATCCATCTCAATGACATACACCTGCCTGTACCTTTGTGATTAAAGACATGAGCAAATACACACAGCTTGCCCATCACTTTTGTAGTTAGTAATTGTTCATACAGCTTTTCAGATGTGTGCTCAGTACAGTTGATCTGTTTCCCCTGCATATCTCTCTCAATTGCCATTTGTGTTGCAAGGCTATATCCTGTTCTAAGGGTTCAGGGGTGACAGGTGAACCCTGTGTCAAGGGTCCAAGTGTCAATATTTCAAGTTTCTTCTAAACTGAAATGGTGATTATATTATAATTCGTGTGTTAGAAAATAAGTGGAGGAATCATGTGAATTATAAGAATATATTGTCTAGGAAGCATAACTTTACTTTGTATTGATGTCAGTATCTGGCTTTGTGTTGTACACATGTATGTGATATTTTAGGAAGCAGTGAGTTTCGATGATGTGCATGTGAACTTCACTGCAGAAGAGTGGAATTTGCTGGATCCTTCCCAGAAGAAACTCTACAAAGATGTGATGCTTGAGAACTACTGGAACCTCACTGCTATAGGTAAGTCTGTGAATTTCCTATTGCTTTTCAATATAAAAGAAAAAAAATGTTTCTGTGTTACTGATGATCATCTCTTATTTCAATAGAGAACAAGTAATATTGAGTTGAATAAATCAGGTTCATTGCTGTGAAAATTCAGAGTAAGTTGAATTTTGCTTAATTCCAATACCATATCATTCATGTTCTGGTAGCATGTTTTAGGCTATTATTTGGAAGACCATCATATTGAAGAACAACATCAAACTTCTAGAAGTCATGAATGGTAATTTTAATGTTTAAGCTGATACAAATATGCCTGTGAGAAAATTTTAATATGATCTGGAAGCTCTAAAAGAAAGCAAGTGTGTAAAATATCAGTTGTTTTATTGTAGCTATGATTATAATATTCTTCCAAAACTGTGTACCTCAATGTCAGTTATCTGATTGGTGTTTGCAAGGCATTTCTGTAAGAAAGAAGAGAAGGAAACAATGCCTTACAAGATTTCTTTATTTGATATGTATCTCCATTAAAACCATATTGTGTAACTACCAATTTGTATAGTCTCATAATATTTAGATGTTGCACATTGAATATTGATAAACATGTATCCATAACCTAATAAGCAATTACTCCGTGATAAAATTGGTGATACTCATATTCTTGTGGTGAAATTTTTAAGTTTATTGTGAGGTCATTTTATGAGAGTCAAGAATGTTGTCATGGAGAAACATTAATAATGTCTACAATGAACAAAAAGTCAATGTGTGTGCATTCAATGTAGAAACCTTTCATTTGTTCTGCTGTTTTAATGGGTGTTTCAATTGTCAGAATGTATGCAACCGTGGGAGCATAGGGATATTAAAAAAGAATGTACCTTTATCTATTTCAGAACAATGAGAAGATATGTAGGATTCTGCCTTTGGTAGATTTTCTGAATTTGATAGTGTTTTCAGTTAATTCATTTTCTGAGTTTACTGGGAACACCCCCAATGTCACATTGCAGAAAATCTCTATATGTACTAGAAGTTTGGAAATTCTTCTGTTCATCCTGGTTCACAGTGCTCCTGTGGTTTGATTCACACTACAAGAAAAACTAAGAATGGTATCAGCATTTTAATGCTCTGAGTTGTTTTGTATTTCTTCAGACATGTGAAATACATCATATAGAAATCTCATATAGAAAAGGAAGCTATAAATGTGAGCCATGTAATAAATGCCCTTACCATCACAGGCATTTTCAATGAGGTAAAGCAATCCACAGTGAGCAAGTACAACCGTGAACATCAAAGGGATAAAACCTTATGATTTGAGTGTTCTTTACTATTAGACCAACTGTAAAATTGATTCATATTGGTAAAATGATTGATCAGGCTAATGAATGGGTTAAAGCTTTCACATGTGCCCATTACTGTTGCAGGCATGAAAGAAGTTATACTGGAGAGAAACTGTACGAAAGTAACCAATGTGGTAAAGCCGTTTCATGTCATAGTAATCTCCAAAGACATAAAAGAACACATACTGGAGAGAAACCTTATGAATGTAATCAATGTGGTAAAGCCTTTGCAAGGCCCAGTCATCTCCAAATCCATAAAGAAACACATACTGGAGAAAAACATGAATGTAATCAATGTGGTAAAGCCTTTTCATGTCACAGTAGTCTCCAATATCATAACAGAACACATACTGGAGAGAAACATTATGAATGTAATCAATGTGGTAAAGCCTTTCCATCTAACAGTGGTCTCCGATATAAAAGAACACATACTGGAGAGAAACCTTATGAATGTAATCAATGTGGTAAAGCCTTTCCATCTCACAGTGGTCTCCGATATCATAAAAGAACACATACTGGAGAGAAACCTTATGAATGTAATCAATGTGGTAAAGCCTTTTCATGTCGTAGTGGTCTCAGATATCATAAAAGAACACACACTTCAGAGAAACCTTACAGATGTAATGAATGTGGTAAAGCCTGTGCATATCTCTGTACTCTCCAAAGACATAAAAGAACACAAACTGAGCAGAAATCTTTTGATTGTACTAAATTTGGGAAATCATTTACGTGCCACAGTGGTTTCTGAATACAGAAATGAACACATATGAGAGAGAAACCATCTGAAAGTAATCAAAATATTAAAGACTCTGCATGTCCTAATCATTCTTAAAAGCATGAAAGAATTTATAGTAGGTATAAACTGTGGTGATCTAAATTTGTTCGATGCTACAAAGTGGCAATATTAAGAGATATGCCTTGTGGGAGATGTTACCTTTTTGAAGGGATTGCATCACTATGGTGGTGATCTTTCCAACTCAGGCCAGTACAAAACAGACCCTCCTATGACTTGGCTGGAAGACAGTCTCTTCCTGACTTCCTTCACATGAGGATGCAGAACTCTCAGCTCCTTCTCCTGCATCATGGCTGCCTGCATGCTGACATTCCTGCTATGATGGCAATGGACTAAACATTTGAAACTGTAAGCCAGGCCCAGTTAAATATTTGCCTTTAACACAGTTGCCTTGGTTACAATGTCTCTTCTTAGCAATGGAAATTCTATCTAAGACAGTAGTTACTACCCCAGACTTAAGCATTGGTATGATAGACCTGACCGAGGTTTTTTGTTTTGTTTTATGGAGCAATGTGGATGTTTAGACTTTGGATCTGTATATGTATTAAGTGGAACTTACTGGGACATCCTAGTAGGAATATGAAACACATATGAACTGAGGGTGATTTGAACTTAGTGTATAGTTTTTATGATGTTTTGCAGAAGAATGTTGCTGCCTTTTGCCCTTGTCTGTAGAGTGTCCATGAAGATAAGGTAAATAGGTTGATGTTCATTGCATTGACAAAGGAGGTTTCAGTGAAGCCAGCAAAGCCTTTGACCTGTGTTTAGTCTCATGATGATTTGAGCAAGCATAGTAATCTTAGAAAGAAAATATTGACATATAAAATATAAAATGTTAGGTCAAAAGAGAAAATCTAACCAGGAAGTTGAATGAAGCTAAATTCTGTGATCAATGATATTAAATGGTATTAAAGGAACGGTGACATTAGGGCAAGATTCCTTCCACCTAATCTTATGGATTTCAATTGTATGAAGGAAAACTGTATCGTGTTAGGCATTATTATTACCTAGTTGTTGTTTTCATGAGGACACAAGAGTTACCAGTATGTGTGAAGTTGACAATTAATGAATTGTGATTACTATCCTAGGTTATCATTTTAAGATCTAAAATAAAATACTTAAGTACAGACATGGAGGTATATTCCGTAAATCCCAGATAAACATCAAGCACATCTCTGAATCAAGTCTTCCTGGTCCAGAACATGTTTAAAGTAAGGAAAAGCTTAGGTATGGGCAAAGTGTTACACATGTGTTACCCAAGATTCAGAATACAGAGCCATGCAGATCTGAGTTCAAGGTTTATCTACAGAGCAAGTTCAAGGACAACTGAGCTTAGGCAGTGAAGTTGTTGAAAACTAGAAAACTGGTGATGAAGTAGCAGAAGGGGCCAAGTTCCAGCTCCAGAAAGCAGAGGAGCTCAGGAGCTTTGTCCATGTGGCTCTGCTTTTCGAGGAAAGAATAGAAGGAACAACTGAGACAATTGATGCTTGTTGGCTGTAGTTAAAAAATTAGTGGGGACAAAGAAGAAACCAGCATCACTGAGGTGACATCTTCTGGTGTTTTCTGAGAGGAGAAAGAAGTTGTATTCCAGAGGTAGCCAAGGTTGTCCCTTGTGGTGCAGCTTGACTCAGTCCTGTGTAAGACTCACCCAGGTTGCACTGGTTTTAAGACATGAATGTTTCATGCAGCGCAGATAAGGCTTGGCACCATGAAGGGAGCATGAGAGGAATGCAGTCAAGACTGTTTGTCACAGAAGAACCCAGCATGTTGAAGATGGCAGTCCGTGGGATGAGCAGAAAGAACAGCAGCAGCAGTTGAGTGGAGTCAAGCAGAACCTAGTGTACTATAGAGGGAAGAGCTGGAGAGAGACCCAGCTTCTTTTGAGGAGGACAGAAGATCATCTCTGGATCCCAGATACTGGAACAAGAAGCTGTAATTTTGAAGTTACTTTGGTGACCCCAAGAGTTTTAGGATCCAGAGCTGTGGGATACCTTCTCAGGAAAAATACTTTCAGGAAATATAATCAGCCAAAGAGAAAGAATTGTGCTGCAGTGAGCAGGGCAGGAAGGAGTTGGAGATCTGAAGAACACTTTGACATCAGACATGGAGATGCAGCGTTTGGAGATTGCCTTGCTGGCTTTTGGCCTTCTTTTGGCCCAGTATTTTTAAATATGGTCCCCATACACTCATGTGTTTGCACAATCATATGGGGGCCAGGCAGTGGAATGTCTTAGTGTAAATATGCTTGGCTTAGGGAGTGGGAGCAAGTTATTATGAGATGTGGCCTTGGAGAAAGTGCATCACTGAAGGCTTTAAAGTTGCACAAGGTGCAGAATGGGGACGCCTATTAGCTCCCTGGCAGACAGTCTCTTCCTGGCTGCCTTTGGTTCAAGATGCAGAACTCTCAGCTTCTTCACCAGCATCATGTTTTCTTTCATGCCTGGCTTGCTTCCTGCAAGGATGAAAAAGGACTAAGTCTCTGAAACCATAAGCCAGTCCCAATTAAACTGTTGCTTTTATAGAAGTTGCCTTGTTCATGATTTCTCTTCATAGCAATGGAAACACAAAGACAGAGCCCTGTTAGTGTATTTAATAAGGTCAAGCCTTTGCACAATTGTCTAGTCTTCATTATCATGAAAGAATGTGTGCTAGAGTCTAAGCATGCCCCCTGTGTCTCAGGACACACCCCCAGAGTCCTAAACATGCCTTCTGTGACTCAGGACACACCCACATAGTCTTAATGGACATGTTTAGTATAATGAAGCCTTTGCATACCTCTGTAGTCTTCATCATCATGAAACTATTCATACTGGACAGTGGTTACATACTGTGTTAAAGCCTTTACATCACGGGTCCACTGAGATCCAATACTCAAACAGAGGACAAGGCAAATGATAAGAACTTATTATAATCAAGTCACTACTGATAAATCAGGGCCACAAAATTATACTCAGAAGCTTAGCTGCCTCACCCCAGCCTCAGCCTTACCCTCAACCAGATAGTTATATAGTGTCCAAAAGTCAAAATGACAAAGTCCTGGTCCAAGTTACATTTACATTTTTCTCCCAATAACGTTTATTTTACTCTATGTCAAATGATACACAATGTAGATTGTATTGTCTACATTATCACAGCCATTTGTTCCTTTGTGGTTAGGAACATGCATTATATTTTGAGGAATAAAACATGAGTAACAGAAATCATGGTTAGGAACAGTTGCTATGTTTTAGGTAAGAAAATATGAGTGATGAAAGCTGGTCAGATATTGTTAAGTACACAGGTCCCCTAAGACCTAAAACTTAGTTTGAATTTATGATTAAATGGAGGTTGGTAACAAAAAGGCAGTCCTCAGGGCAAGTTTCTTTTGCTTCTTCCCAACATTTGTTTATTATAAACATATTTGAATACATAGCAGAATACATATTGAAGACATCTTACAAATTTTATCAGTGAGATAAAACCTTTTCACAACACAGTCATCTATGAACATAGAAGAACACATCCTGGAGAGAATTGCTATGAATAAGCAAGGTGGTAAAGCCTTTGCATGTGACAGTCATTCTAGAAACCTCCTAACTCAGGATTTTGAAGGGCTGAGTGCTTTCAGCCAGCCTCAAGCTGGTGCCACCAGGAGAACAGGGTGGCAGGACTGAGTGAGTTCAGAGGTGCTGCTAGGCATCATAGTGCCAGCGCTAGGCCCTGCTGTTGTTCTCTGGCAGTACATTTGGTGGTTCAGGATGTGAGCCAAGCTGGGTGAAGAGGCTCCCGAAGCCACATCTGATATAAATCTTTTCTTTATTTATGCCTATGTACACCTAGATTCAACTACAGTAAAGTTCACAGCAGCCCCATTCATCATTGCCCACACTAAGAGGATCTGCCCGTCAATTGTGAATATAAATTGTTATATACACATACAGTGGAGGGCTCTACAGCAGGAAAGTCAACAGAGTGACACACACAACGTGGATGAATCATCCAGAAAACTAGACATGAAGGATGCAATGCACCCATACTCATGGCCTCTCTCTTCTCTCATGCCCCATAATATTTGAAAGTTTTTTAATGGAAATGTGGACCTGACAATTCCAAGGTATCTTTGTGGAGATGGTTTTTATTTATTGTAGATGTGAGGGAGATAAGAGGCAGGGGCAACTAGAAGTGTAAGGGTCAGGAAAAAAAGAGTAGTATGCTACATTGGATAGTAGACTGAACCTTGCTATGAGGAGAGAGAGAGGCAGTGTGAGCAAAAGGAGAAATGAGAGGAGGCCAAGGGAACCAAGAAAACAAAGTGCCAAGAGGAGGAAGATCAAAAGAAGCACCGAGAGCCCAAGAGAGCTCAGGGCTAGAAAGGTTTAGGGGGCAGAGAGGTGCTGAGAGGTGCCTGGACTCTGTAAGAGGTACTTGTAATGCTGTGATAATTTGGCAGCCAGCATCCCCTTTGATATGTTAATAAGCACTTAGTTAACCATTTTGGAGTGTCTTCAGAAACAAGACAAATACAAAACAAAACAAAATGGATATTTTTAAACTGTGTGGGATGATGCAGGATAGGAAATCTCTCTCCAGGGGCAAAGCCATGCAACTTGCTCATATGTTAGTATCAATGAAGCCCTGTTCCTTCTGTACATCTCTCTGCCATGAGCTCTGTGCTCCAAGGACTGACAGAAAAGTTCCCACCTTGCTTTCATTTTTTTCTAGATACTATGACTTTTTTCCTTTTTGTCTTTTTTTAAAATGTATTTATTTATTTATTTTATTGGATTATTTTACTTTTTTGTTTTCTTATTTATTTTTTATTGGATATTTTATTTATATTTTAGATGCCATCTTCTTTCTCCATTTCCCCTACCTAGAAAATCCCTATTCTACCCTCTTCTCCTTTTTGCTTTTATACAATTTTTTAATGTTAATCAAAGGCTTTATAAGTTTGGTAATGCTCAATAACAAGATGCCCATATAATCAGAAGTGTAACCCAATACCCAACCTAGATATATCAACTATGTTTAACTGGCAGAGATACACGAACATCTGCCTCCATGTCCCCCCTCCCTTTCTCTCTTATCACCTAGCTCCTCCTCTTCTTCTCCTCCTCCTCTCCTTACTCCTCTTTTTTCCTCACTCCTCGCACCTTAGCTCCTCCCACATATCACCTGTCCTGTTAAAATAAAACTTTTCTCTCAAAATACAATTAGAGCATAACTATACCAATTTATGGCAGTAAGGTGCAAGATAGACCTAATACTGGCTCACAACCATCTGTAACAGGATCCAATGCCCTCATCTCATGTATCAGAAGACAGCAGCAGTGTGCTCATACATAAAATAAGTAAATCTTTAAAAAAAAAGATAGACCTAATACCCAGTCCATTATTTTGTTGATTAAACAGAACCATTGTCATATCTCCTAACTAAAACTCTTAGTTCTGAACCTGGCTTGTGTCCTGTCTTCAGAATGAATGTCATCTGAAAACCATCCTCTCAAATCTTTTCTCTCAAAGTAAATAGCTGGGATTGGCTATGAGCCTATAAGTTTTTAACCCCATCAGAAATCCAAGATGACTGAGTTAACTGAAATTATGGGAAGCACAAAGCATAGCTTCTAAAACATAGCCAATTTATAGAGACCACTGAATACCTGGAAAGCCCCTATACTACAAAATGTTGGAGCATCGGATCTTCAGCCTTCTGGCCCAGCATCATCTAACAGACCTTAGTCATGCAGAATTATTAAGGGCTGAATTATTAAGGGCTGTCTTGGTAGATATAATCAGTTGACTATTCTGCAAATGTGTCCTTTCTGTGTAGCCGCCCGCGGCCACAAGTCAACTGGGTTCACCTGAAAGGGGGGCTGGGAATGAAAGGGGCTGGAGGGCGAGAAGAGATGAGGCCAAGACAAAGTTCTCTGATCAAGGCCCAAAGCTTTAATGTTCGGCTCTCAATTTAAAGGGGAAGACCCAACCCACAACCCCTCCTGGTTTCAGATGGGTGGGATAATCCATAGTCCATTCCAGGTCACGGCCGGAGATGCCTCAAGGCAAGCCCAGGGGCAGTTCTGCTGTGTTCCGGGAAACCAAGGTGGGTAACTCCACCTAGATCCCGTCACTTGACCTTGTTGTGGTAACCAAGGTCTCTTCAGGCTTGCTCATGGGGG